>NC_142874.1:51573439-51788439 GCF_051225735.1 Oryctolagus cuniculus | reverse complement strand
AGTCTAAGCTTGAAAAGCACAGGAAACTATAGATGTAATTGTCACCATTCAATTGCTAACAGATCATCTCTATAGAGGTAGAGCTTATATACAAAAAGCAGGATCTTTGTGATGGAACAGACCTGTTTGTAGTTTAGTCCCAAAAGCTTATGCTAGAAAAAAAATATTTCTTGCCAGATTCTGGGATTCTCTTATTTCTGGTTGGCATTTTTTTTTTTTTTTTTTGCAGGGGTGGAGTAAGGGTGGGGGTGGGATTTTTCCCTTTATTTAAACCACATGTCACTTAGTGGTACAGCAGAGCTTAGAAAAGCAGTGTAGAAGAAATAATAGCTATAGTGTCTTTAACCCCCACAATTTTTTAGAGATGTTCTGCTAACTATTCACTCCTCAAAAGTGTACTTTGAATTTTCTGCTTTGCATCACTAACTAGAAGCTTAGAAATATTAAGCATTCACATTTCCTTTGCAAGAATTCTCTAGTGGCTTGTTTACACCATGCCCCACTGGCTCTTCATCTACTCCTGGCATCCTGACAGTGGCATCTCTCTTTGGAACATACACCTCCATGAATCTTTATTACTCACCCCATAGATTCTAGCTTTAAAAAATACGGATGGATGCAAGATTTGAATAATGTCAACATGGCACCGGAAGGAAAGCAAAGCTAGATTTAGATTTGACTGCTCTTTGGTGGTTCTGATCATTTCCTCTACATGTTTATAAATGTGTTTCATCATTTTCTTGAATTTCTACTCAGAGAAGAATTCTCTTGTGCGCATGCTCTTTTTCACACTCTCTCTTTACTGATATACAGAGAATTGACTTTGGAGTCCAAGAGTAGAGCTATTATGTTTCAAACACATGAAATTTGCCCACATTATTTTTGCAGGGGCAGCCACATAACACCTTTGTTACAAATAAGTCACTTATTTTTTGAGTTCTTATCAGATTTGAGTGTGGGCTGTGGTTAGTTCCCAGAAGTGAGCAGCTGTTTCCCATCTCATCACAGCAGCTCTAAGACTGTGTCACTGCCCATTAAGACAGAAAATCTCTATTAAATGGCAATATGCTGTCCAAGCCAATCTGCAGAACCCCCAATACTGTTGAAGGAAAAACGATAAAGATGACACTTTATCTTTCACTGTGTTCTATATCTAAAAGCAGGCATTGAAAACAATATCAGCAATAATACCAGAATACACTCATCTCTTTTTTTCACGAGAGCCCCCAGTATGTGCACAAGATAGATGTTGAGGAGCAAACTTGATATTAGAAAGGATTCTTGAGCTGCAGCCCCAATTTCCCTCCTTCAACTCACTCAATTGCCTGAGCTGTCTGTGTATTTCTCAGTAAAAGTGAGAAAGGAAGTAGATCACTTAAAGACTTTTTCTATGCAAAAATAATATTTAACATGAATATCAACTCTTAGCAGTACTTGGGATTTTACTATTATGCAAAATGATTTTTATTGACCTGCTCATATTTATTCCTTAAAAACTGTTACCAGTCCAATATTTCTTTGTAAATACAAAACTAGAACATGAGTCGATATATTTCATTAAGTGAAACCCATAAATATCACGGATCTAAATAGGCTGAAATCATCCCACTGGAGGGGTGATAAATGAGTGATTTTACTGCTCCATGGAAGTATTACTCATTTGATCACTGTAAAATCTAATCTGCATGGGAATTATTTCAATGCCAATAGAGAATCTTGAAAAATCTGTTTTCAGAAATCAAAGTATGTTACACCAGTCTTCCAGTCACAATTACTACTGCCTATTACTCAAAACTATTCCAGGAGTAGCCTCCATAGATGGCCTGCTTCATTTTTGTTAAGCATTTATTTATTTTATTTTTGAAAGCCAGAGTTGGGGGTCGGGGGGAGGAGAGAGGGAGAAAGGGAGAGAGAAAATAAATGAATCTTCCATCTGCTGGTTTATTCCTCAAATGGCCAGAACAGCCAGGACTGGGCCATGCCAAATCCAGAAGTGGCATCCGGTCCCTCACAAGGGTGGCAGGGCCCAGTTAGCTTGGGCCATCTTCTACTGCTTTCCCCAGTATATTACAGGGAGTTGGATTGGAAGTAGGGCAGCCAGGACATGAACTGGTGCCCATACGGGGTGCTGGTATCACAGACAGTGGCTTAATGCTGCCCCTAAGCCTGCCTCATTTTGTAAATACTAAGGCTGGGTGTTTGGCTCAGTAGTTAAGCAGCCAACTTGGGACAGCCTGCTCCAGGCCCCAGCATCTCCACTTCCGATCCAGCTTCCTGCTAACAGTCATCCTGGGAGGCAACAGGGATAACTTAAGTATTTGGGGCCCTCTCATCTACATGAAAGACCTGGACTGAGTTCCAGGCTCCTGGCTTTGGCCCTGTTCCTTTCTACCTATTGTGGGCATATGGGTAGAGAAACAATGGAAGGGTGATCTCTCTGCCTTCCAAATGAAAATTAAAAAAAAGAAATAAAAATAAAGAAAAAACTTATAAGGCTGAAAGGATATAATGTTTTAAGATCTTCTGTTTATTTGAAATTGTCACTGTTTGACTTAAATGGTTAGTAAAAAATTTTACCTCATAATTTATTTATGCCTTTTTAATAGCTTTCTTTTGTACTGAATTATTTCAAAGTATTCTCTCAATCACCAAGAAGCTTTTAAATAGATACAATGCTTATAAATTTGGATTCACATGTGTTTACCTCCACTAAATTAGCAATTTTTTTTACTAAAAATGGATAAAAACAGCAATAAAAGTATTTTTAAAAACAACTCTAATTTTACACTTATCCTCAGAAAAAAATGAAAAAAGTATGAGTGGTTATTTTTCTTGTCAACCTTGATACAGTCATTAGCAACACGAAGGTGGTGGTAAACAAGATGTCTTCAAACACTCTCACTTAGACGTGTAGAACATCTAGGTGGTTCTCAATCCATTAGAAAGGAATCTTCAGAGTATAATGATAAAAAATATACAGAATTACTACACCTCAGGAGAGGGGCTTAGGTGGTGGAAAACCTGCGCTATGTCAAAAGAGAAGTTCTCTACGCAAATTCATAGAGAAATGAAGACCCACTGTGGCCTGACTTTAGGATCTGTCCATGTGTCAATGGTCAACTCACCCTACAGGTTGATCAAAGCTTGCCTCCTGCATGCTCTATAGACTCTTCTTAGGGAAAATAAAGATAAAAATCCATGCCCATTAAGACCGAAAGTGGCCATGGTCAAAGCACAGGGAACATTCTAGATTAGAAAAGGGGCCTTCTACAAACAGGGTTTCAGGGGAATAACCATCTGGTTCCAGCCTCCCTCAGAAGCACTGTTTTCATCTTACCACCACTACTAAGAGCATCAGCCACTTCCCTGAGGATGTGTGCAAGGTTTTGCAGCCTAGAGTACAGTGTTTAATTCACTTCTCAAATTTTTAATGTCTGGTCAAGTTTCTCAAAAACGTCCCATATATATTCTTCCTCCTTGTACTCCAGAAAATTAGATTCCACTAATCAACTGATAAGCCAATTTTGGTTATATTTCCAGTCTAATAAATTAATGGACTCCATTATATGGTTTCACTGTTACCATTCTATATCAGTGATTACATTCAGAGTAAATCAATTTACATCATATACTGAAAGATATATGGAACACTTAAAAGCCTAATAGCACCTCTCCCTAATTACTTTGCTAGTATAATATGCTTGTCTATTTATAGCTTCCTCTGCTTTTCTGTTTTTTATTCCTCCTTCCCCACAGGAATTTTTAAAAGGCAGCAATTTTCTGAAGACTAGGATGGCAACCTCTAAGTTCAGACTCCCTGAGAAGATTCAGAAGATAATATGCCTAGTGACCAGTATATTGCAGTCTGTGATAATCCAACCATGTATAGAAAAACAGCAGAATGTACAGTGTTCCTGCCTCACACTAATATCCACGCAATGAGAATTGCATAAACAGTAAGAAATACCCTGTTCACTTTGCAAAAAAAAAAATCCTTTGAATGTTTATTTGAAAAGCAGAGAGAGAAGGTCTGCCATGCTCTCCTTCACTCTCTGCTGGCAACAGCTGGGACTGGACAAGGCAGAAGGCAACAGTCCGAGTCTGGAATTCAATCTAGGTGTCTCATGCAGGTGGTGGAAACTCAACTTTTTGAACCATCACCTGCTGCTTCCTGGGATCAATCCTAGTTTCTACTGGAGTCAGGAGCTGGATACGGAACCCCAGTACTCTGATATCAGAGGCAGGCATCCTAACGACTCAGCTAAATGCCTAATCCTTGCATTCACTTTTCAATATTTGCTCAAACGAGTGTGGCTCATCATCATGATGTGTTGATTTATGGTCATTAGTATATATCCCTCTGTACTTACTCTGCATTCTCTGTGAAACATTCAGCAGTCTTTAATTTCTCAAGTGTGGCTTTTCGTCTTTGCTGTTCATTTTGGCTTATTTTCAATTGAGAAAGTCTGCTTTCTATAATTTTTCTCAATTGGCATCGTCCCTTCTCATTCTCTTCTCTATCAAATTTCTTCTCTATCCTACCTTTCGTTATAACTAAACAACAAACTCATAGAAGTCACTGCTCACATATGAGGGATCTTTAAAAAGTTCATGAAAATGTAAATTTTATATACATTATATATGCAATTATTACATATACATTATAGATATACAATATATAATGTATATATTAAAATCTATGAGAATTCAAATATTGGAAAAACTTTGAATAAAAATGAACTTCTTTTAAGGTTTTTTTTCCCACAAAGTCTTTGAAGTAGCCTCATAAGAGTATTTATAAAATCTGGAACTCCAAGTTCAAGAATACATTGCTCTTAAAAAACCACAGCTTCTCTCTCAATTAACTAACCATTTTTAAAATCTTTATAGAAATAAAAGAAATATGTACTATTTCCCCCATAACTGTTGTGTGGGAGATTTAATTAACCCATATGTCTCTAAAGAGTACACAAACCATTCACACAGCCACCAACATAAGCAATATTTGTTGGAAAAAAAAAACTGTATAAAAGTTTATGTGAAAAAATCATAAGAAAATTTAGAAAATTTTCTTTTTTCCTTTTGTCTTTTAAGTCATGTGACTGAAAATTTAATGTTTCAAATTCAAAACAGGGCCTTTCTGACCAAGAACTATAGCACTCACATAACTTCTAACAATCACATTAATCTTAGGTTTCTAATGAGTAAAGGAAAGAAAAGCAGTTTTTAGGAAAGCAATGTTTAGGGTTGGCAGTAAATCAACTCAAGGTGTCAACACACACACTACAAAGAGACACACATTAAATGAAAGGACAAATAAGCCACCCTAAAGCAAGATTCCCTTAGGCATATTGAAATAATATCTTTTGCTCCTATCCTGCACCCAAAATGGTAACATACCTATTTTAAGTTTGTTTTCACTTAAGATAATGTATGAAACACGCAGAGAAAGTGGAATTGGGGGTTGGAAGCCTAACTTACTAAACACTTCCTAGGTGCCAGGCGGCACTGTGCGTAGACACTTTGCTTACGTTAGTTCACATTCAGAGCGATACACCTACCTTTGCCTTATAGTTTCATTCACTCCACATCCATACTTCTACTGACTTGCGAGTCAATATTTGTAGATTACGGAGCACGGTTTGAGGTTGGAGACTGCCTTTTTACTTCAGGGTTCAGAAGTTACTGTTTCTCAGTAACATTCTGCTAGGCCTGGCCCTCTGCATATTCAATGATGATTTAGGTCGTAAGAAGAATTTTAAAACTCTCAGCACTCTGATAATAGAATTCAAACAAACCCTGAGGAAAAGATGAGGCTTATGCCATAGGGAGGAAACAGATGACAGAGTTCTTGAAGAATATAGGTAATAATTTGCAAGGGGGAATGTAAGAGGTTTTGTTATAGAAATGCTGTTTTAAAAATCTTGCTGAATAGAGATTTGAACACTGCTGTTCCTAAATTTCATCACAATTGATTCACTTATAAATTAAACTGATTTCCTTGATGTAAGAGCTGGACTCAGAATGTTGGGGAACAGGGTATGAAATAAAATTTGTAAACTTTTCCTATAACAGAACCATATAAAAATATGCCAGCTTATTTTATGTGGGTCTTTGTGTGTATTAAATAAAAACATGTTAGTCTTTTTTTTTATTATTTTTTATTTTTGATAGGCAGAGTGGACAGTGAGAGAGAGAGACAGAGAGAGGAGACAGAGAGAGAAAGGTCTTCCTTTGCCGTTGGTTCACCTTCCAATGGTCGCCGCTGCAGCTGGCGCACCGCGCTGATCCGATGGCAGGAACCAGGATCCAGGTGCTTTTCCTGGTCTCCCATGGGGTGCAGGGCCCAAGCACCTGGGCCATCCTCCACTGCCCTCCCGGGCCACAGCAGTGAGCTGGCCTGGAAGAGGGGCAACCGGGACAGAATCCGGCGCCCCGACCGGGACTAGAACCCGGTGTGCCAGCGCCGCAAGGTGGAGGATTAGCCTATTGAGCCACGGCGCCAGCTAAAACATGTTAGTCTTTTAAAAGGAAAAATAAAAATGTGTAAGAAGATGAAATGTACTGCTGTAGTGGGAACAATATTGATACTGAAACAAACTTCCCATCCAGAAACTGTTCTCAATGTAAGTATCATGGAGGAATCTGGAGGAGGAAGGAGAGAAACGCGACCTCTGCCTGAACAAGGGTGCTCTCGGGAAATGATCTTCGATGATCTGTGCTGAGGAGCCCAGAAGATGCCAGCTGTACAGCAGACAGCTTATTTGCATACGAAAAGGACACATTTTGTTCAAATCACTGTTGTCAGTACCAGAAGACTCCTATTCTTGAGTATGTCCCCTGCTCCCTCAGCTTCTCTCCCGTCAGTCCTCAGAAAAATCCTATTTTGTCTTGTTTTCATGAATATTACCTCGTTGCTGAGACTCCCTCCTCAAGCAATTGAATTAAAAAAAAAGTCTGTGCCCGCATCTCTGTTGATTTTGGTATCCCGCGCTATGAGCCGTAAACCCCAAACTGGCCTGGCATTACCCGATGATGCCTGCAGACTTGGCTGTTTTTGTGCATGCTCCAAATCCACACTCCCCTTTGAAACAACCAGTGCTTGCAGCTTTCTGCTGCTCTTTTCAGCGGGAACATATGTGCTGCTTAAGAAAGGATGAAAATGTTATTCCAAGAAGGGAAGCAGGTTGTTGAATACTAAAAGAAATACGGTGAGTCACTGACTGCAAATCTGTAGTGTTGGCACTGGAGTCTGAGGATCAAAGACAAGGAAGAAGAAAGACATCGTCAACCTTAATTAAGCCTTACAATGCCTCCTCCTGGAGCCAAGACCACAAGGCTCTTCCAGGAGAATTACCACTGACGTGGGAGGAAATAGGAGTCCCATTCAGGACCCGCATAAGGTCTCCTGGTGGACCTATCCACACACATGGGTAATTGAGGAGGGGCGACTCCCCTGTTCTTCTGTGAGCCAACATGAGACCAGTGTGGCTGGTGCAGGAAAGGAACTAGGAAAGCCAGGGCTTCAGTCACCAAAGGCCGTAGGTGGAGAGGAGTTTCCTCCAGGTTACAGGTCTCCCACGGAGGATGCAAATCATCTAGGAGGTATTTGGGAGTCTGAGCCTAGAATCTGCCTTGAGGGTTTGGCAGTCTCTGGATAAATCTGAGGTCCTTCTGCTGGGGCAGGAAGTAGCAAGCAGTCTGGGAAGCAGCTGTTGAACCCGGATTACAGTACATACCCCATGCTGACTCACAGACTGGGCCTCACCAAAACCTGAATCAGGCAGTGCTCAGCTGTGGTTTCCCAGCCCAAAACATTTTAGATGAATTGCATTGTATACATTATACCCAGGGCTTGAATTTTAGGAGTAGTGCTTAAGTTAAGGAAGAAAAAAAATCAGTAAATTTTTTTCCTCTCAAAGCATTGGGCTTAGTAGCTATGCAAAAGTTAACAGTTTCATGAAATTGCTGTCACTCTAATGCCAAATATTTTACAATTGTGATTAAAATATTAAATCGAAGACATACAAAAAGATTAAGAAATAAAGGGAAAGGGAAGAATGGAGAAAAAACGATGATTTTAGGGGGATAATTAGCCTCTCATTTTATTGTCTCCATCTAGATCATTTGGGGGAGGACAAGTTTTGAAGAGCCTGAAGATGATAACTTCCCATTTTGTTAGGATCTTCAATCATATGTGCTATTTTGTAGGCAAAAGAAAATCTTAGTACTTTTCTGTTGAACAATGGGGCTCTGAGGGTGTCAATTTTTCTGTCATAAGATGGTTGACTCACAGGAAAAAAAAAAAACAAGGTTCAACCAGGTAAGCGAAAGCTAAAAATGACTAGTGATCTAGAATGTGAGACCGTGAACGAGGAGGAAGAGGAGGAGGAAGAGGGGGAGGAAGAGGAGGAGGAGGGGGAGAAGTCTTCAAGTGAGAAAGCAAATGTGAGCTTCTTTGAGGAAAGAAAGGGTTGAATTATTGAGAGGAAAATTCACCAGTTCAAGGTTTGATGGAAATAACCTATATCAGACACCCTAAAACCGAGAGGAGGGCTTCTGAGAGAAACAGCAATGGATGGAAACTAAGAGTATTTTTCCCACAATACTAGATACATACCTAAAGCTCAGCAGAGGGTCCTACTAACTGAATGTCAATGCTTCAAAGCCTTGGGTACACAAGAATTTACAGAACAAAGGAGAAGTAATGTACACTGCCAAAATTAAATTAAAAATAAGAAGGGCCAGTGCTTTGGCACAGTAGTTAGGGACAAGCAGCTGCCTGCAATGCCAAGTCTGAGCTACTCCACTTTCTACCCAACTCCCTGATAATGCTTTCTGGGAAGCAGCGGCAGACGTCCCAAATTCCTGGACCCCTGCCCTCCATATGGAGACACGGATGAAGCTCCTGGCTCCTGGCTTTGGCCTGGCCCAGCCCTGGTTTTTGCGGTCATTTGGGGAGTGAACCATCAGATGGAAGAGTTTTTTTCTTCTCTCTCTCCCTCCCTCTATAACTCTTTCAAATAAATAAAGAAATCTTAAAAAATCAAAAATAATAAACTTCTTGGCTCTCCCAGGATGCATGGTAGGTTAGGTAAGACAAGAACGTGAGGCATCTTTGGTTTGAAGGCCATTTTGGCATTCTCACTTGCTCTGTATTGTGAATAGCCAAAAGTTGAGGCCCGTACAGTCTAGTCCTGATTGTGTGGCTTTGGATTTGTTAAGTCTCAATATCCTCATCTGGAAATTAGGATAATAATTATTTGTATTCCCACTGAGTGCTTGTGAAGATTCAGTTAAGTACAATGTGTGCAGAAAAGATTTATTCAATTCCTAATAATGTATTAATATACTTCTCATTTTCACATATACTAGCTCAAATAGCCTGTGAAATAGAAATTAACCATCATTTATAGGTAAGGAATGAGCATAGCAGGAGACAGTATGGAATTGACACAACCAAGTTGAACAACTTCATTAAGTGATCATTTATATTCCTCCCATCATTCTAAGTGCCTTAGGTATACTCTTTCATTTAATATGAAACATAACCCAGTAGCACTGAATTTTTTAGGCTTATGTAGGTAGCCAGGGGCAGTCAGAATCCAAAGGCTCTAAGGCAGGCAGCTGAGCCCATGCCTTCTTTCAGTCCGGGCAAAATGGATGTGCAGAACTCCTGACACCAGTTTATTATTTTAGCCATCTATTTTTCTGCTTGGTGTTATTTGTAAATTTCTGTACGAAATCACATGCTTGCTGATTCTGACAAGGTATAGGGATCTCAGTGTTACTTTGTGAAGAATTTTGTACATCAAATTTTAACATAGGCAATTCTTTTTTAATTTATTTGACAGGTAGAGATATAGATAGTGAGAGACAGACAGAAAGAAAGGTCTTCCTTCCATTGGTTCACCCCTCCAATGGCCGCTATGGCCAGAGCTACGCCGATCCGAAGCCAGGAGCCAGGTGCTTCCTCCCGGTCTCCCATGCAGGTACAGGGGCCCAAGTGCTTGGGCCATCCTCCACTGCACTCCTGGGCCACAGCAGAGAGCTGGACTGGAAGAGGAGCAACCGGGACCAGAACCCGGCGCCCATATGGGATGCCGGCGCTGCAGGCAGAGGATTACCCAAGTGAGCCACAGCACCGGCCCCTTAACACAGGTAATTCTATACATCAGATATACAGTCTAGTTACAGGAGTCAACTTATTCAGCTTAGCCTTTAACTGATCCTTCTGGTTAGGTCTCTCTAGAAGAGCCCCAAGGCTATTAAGACTCTCTCCCTCCTACATTTATTCTGTGAACAATGAAATATGAAGTTAAATAATTTTATTTATTTAAAATTATAAAATGAATTGCATGTTACCAAAAATTGTTTTAGAAAAAAATCTCAAAGTATTTTAAGAGCATATCTAGGGGCTGGCACAGTGACATAGTGGGTAAAGCCACTGCCTTCAGTGCTGGCATCCTATATAGGTGTTGGTTCGAGTCTCAGCTGCTCTACTTCAATCCAGCTCTCTGCTATGGCCTGGGAAAGCAGTAGAAGATGGCTCAAGTGCTTGGGCCCCTGAACTCATGTGGGACATCCAGAAGAGGCTCCTGGCTCCTGGCTTCAGACCGGTGCAGCTCCAGCCATTGCGGCCATCTGGGGAGTGAACCAGGAGATGGAAGATATTTTTTTTCTCTCTTCTCTCTCTCCCTCTCCATCTCTCTCACCCTCTCTCTCTCTCCCTCCCTCTACCTCTCCATAACTCTACCTTTCAAATAAATTAACCTTTTTTTAAAAGAGCATACCTAAGTATGTATATTAATCTTATGAAGAAATACATGAAGATAAAGCAATGAGGTTCATGCATCTCATTGTGAAATGAGATGAAATACTAAAATGTGCCCTGCATGACTCTAGGTGACAGCTTCACAGTGGAAAAAAAAAAAAAAAAAAGAAAGGGCATTTTCTACTTTACGGTCCTTACAGTCTAATGGGACAAAGAATTTAGTAAGAATTCTAACTAGGGCGCAAAAATTCAGTGTTGGGAGGTGGTGGATCAGGAGAAACTTCTCTGATGAGGTGACATCTGAGCTGTGATCAAGCTGAGAGACGATAATAAATGCCACAATCAACTGTGTAGCCTTTTTGAGAAGCAGAAAGGAGACCAGAGTAGCTGATGCAGAGTGAGCTAGGTCAGCAAAAGGTAGGGTGAGAAAGGTCTGCTGTTTAGGACTCATGTAGGATGTGGTAAGATATTTCATTTAGTGCAGGTGAAGGGAGGACATTAGAGGGTTTTAACTAGGAGGGTAAAGAAACCACTTTACATTTTCAAAATTGTTTTGTCCGGTTCTTCTGTCGGGAAGGAACTATACAGTAACTAGATGTCTGAGGGACTCTCTCATCTAGCCCCAGTGAGAGACCCCTGTGGCTTGGAATCAAAGGACAGTAGAGGCCATGGAGAGAATTGGTCAAACTCAGAACATATTTTCAATACAGAAACTGTAGGGCTCGATGATATATATGATGTGAGCTTGTGAAAAAAGAATCAAGAAGGAATTAGGGTATAGAAATGCAGATAGTAGTGTATTTTATGAGATGGGCATCATGGGGGAATAAAATGTTTTGAGGGACAATGGGGTTCAAAAAGTCAGCTTCTGCCTTCTTAAACTACTTCCCTGACAATATAGGGAGATAGTCAGTAACCAGTTGAAAATGGGACTAGGAAATGTGAAAATGTGAAGACAAGTGCTATAAATCTGCAAAACAAAGGCTGATCGCCAGGCCTTGAAATAGCTCAGTGAGATGTTCAAGTTTTGTATTGGGAGAAACCTGACATTCTGAATTTGAACACGGTTTGACATGGGAAAACCTTGTTTGTTCAAAGTGACATCTGCTGTCTTATCACTGTAGATAACAGCTGTGAACAATCTCTCTGTCCTTGGTATAGGCACCAGGGATGACAAGCACAGGACACCTGAAGGCTTTGGATTTTCTACCAGACCTCTGACTGCAAGAGATCATTTCTCCTGAGACTCTGTTCCTTCCACTGAAAAATCAGGGCAGCATCACCTTAGCCAATGCCAAATGTCAAAGCTCAAATAAGACACATCTGGGAAAAGAATGTTTTGTACACGAGATGTACGGGGAGTTTGCTTTTATCTTCCCTTCCACTCTGCTGGATCTCTTCTCTTTCCCACAGCTTGGTCCCCCGTTGGCCCAGGATTCACTTGTATGCCATCTGCCATCTGCTTAACAAAAAAGCTGACTGACAAATGTCAACCACACAGACAAAAGCATCGGGGATGTTTCTCCTTACATACTCTGTGGATTTCAGTTTTACACAAAGTTAAAGCACCCAGTGATTACAGCCCCAAGATAGTAGGAACGGCTACTGAAAGGTCAAGTTGCTGCACGGAACAGCACTCTGAGTATTAGAAAATGGGAGAAAGAAAGTAAATAGGAAAGGGAAATAAAATACATAGGGTATGTTGGTCATGAATGAAAGGCACAAATAGAAAACGTAGGCAGTGAACATTTTGGGAAGAAAAAGAAACCTAAGAAATCATTTGCTTAACCCTTGTGGAGCAATCAATTTAAGCCTGCAGTTAAATTTGGTCAAGGACATTCCTAACTGAAAGCTTCTATAATATATTTCTCAGAAAGAAATCAGACAAGAAGAGGAGATACATTTTATGGCAACACAATTCAGTTAAATGATACAGTCATGGCAAAAGAAGTAAGAGGCAAGTTTGATTTCTCATGTATTTCTCATTTATTAACTGATGGCATGTATCTCAACATCTGCACAGGGTACCAACCTAGAATTTAGACCCATGTCAGCAAAAAGGTCCCAGTCCAATTGCAAAACACATGAAATCTTGGGCCGAAACCACCAACACACGACAGACCTGTTAAGAAGCTCTAGCAAGTCCATTTTCTCCTCTTTGAACGCATCACTAATAATTTCAGCAGTACAAAAACACGATGGAGCGCTGGGGAAATTTTGTGTTGCGCATCTTTTCTCCATTCCTATATTTTTAATGGTTAACCACGAAGAGCAGAGCATGTGAAGTCAAAAATCTAGATTTCTACACAAACTTGCCATGTGCTCTTAGGCAGGTGACAGAACTTGCCTGTGAAATACAAATAGTGAGAAGCATCTGTTTGGTCCATTGTTAGGAGCAGGGAGAAAATGAAAGATAGAAGGTGTTCAATAAGTGACGGCAATCATCACACAAAAAGGCAGTGCCATGGTAGTTTACTAACAAGGGTTAACTCACCACTTGGTGTATGTTTAAGTGAATTAGGTCTATGTACTCATTTAAGTAGATAATTATACCTTTTCCATTTTACAGATAGAAAACAATTTTTCTAAGTCTAATTGGGCCAGGTAATCACAAAGATAGGATTCAAATACTAGCAAGCTGGCTTCAGACCACCAATTGTTCATAGGTGAGCTATATTGCTACCTACTCAGGTTCAATTTCAGTCCAAAACACAAATACATTTAATTGTCTATATTTTGGTGTTGCTGGTAAATGGTTGTTCTGACAAATAGCTCCTCAAATATATTGCCAGTTATCTGCTGTTGTCAAAATTGAGACAGAATAAAGAGGACTCTCTGAGGAGAATCTTGGGTATGCAAACTTCACACAGGTAGGCAACCGCCAGGGGCACAGCATACCTGCAAAAGCAGAATGGCCTAAGTCTCCTCCAAGTTCATCAAACCCAGCCCCACTGGCAGTAAGATTCTATTCTTCACAATATATAAACACAATTTTCTAAGAATAAGGCAATGTCTAAAGTCAGCTTTCATTTGCAATTTTAAAACAAGTTCCTAATATCCAGGCAATAGTTGTAAAATATTGCAAGAGGATTTCTAGAGCTTTAATTTACTTTCAAGTGGGATTATCAGTAATAAAGAAGGAAATATAAATGAGCATTCAATGTATCACCTTGGAAAATAAGCTCCCGGATTTCATGTCTCATGTACTTTTCTACTCCCTTTGTCTGCTCTCAAGCATTCCTTTTGAACCAAGTGAAATTCTGTTCATCTTTCAAGACCTGGTCCAAATGCCACTTTCTGCAATGCAATTTCTGATGCCATCATTACATTTAATCACTACTTGCTCAGCACTCCCACAGTTATTGTCTTATGGCTTTATTTTGCCCATATCACAACCCGCATAGCGTTATTATAGTTGTTTGTTCCCACCTCCTCTTGGAAATTCCTGTGAAGCATGGTAGGGGCAGGTTGATGTTAAGAACCAATGGTTAAAAGGATTAGCTTCAGATCCAAACAAATCAAACTTGGGAGCCCATAAGATCTTTGAAAAGTTGGCTTTTGGGAATCAGATTCTGCATTTGCGAGATAAAGATAATATGGGGTAATATGCTCTGGATTCCTACTACTGAGTTCAAATCTTGGGCTCATTAGTTTATTTGTACCTAAATTTCCTTATCTGTAAAACAAACATGGTAATAAAGCAATTATTCATAATGAAAATGTGAGAATTAAAATAATTAATCTATGTAAATTATTTAGAACATGGTAAACACATCAACACTGAATTAATGTTACCTGTTTTCAGTATTATAGAACTGTGATGAAGAATTAATGACATAATTTCTCAAAGAGCTAAGCACATACTATTTGCTAAAATACAATAGCTGTTCCTGTGATCTCCTAGTAATCTGCACAATGCCTGTCTTTAGAATAGTCCCAGAAAACAGTTGCTCAGTGGAACACAATGTTTTATATAGGATGGATTGTACTGTAAGGATCAAGAAAATGGCAATAGATTTATAATGAAGAAATAAAATACGGTAAATACAAGCTTTGTCTAATTCTTAGCAGTTGCTTCTCTTGTTGCTCTGAAACTCAACTTATATATCATGAAGCTTTATATCAATATAAAAATATATCTGTGCATAGTATCCCCTGCAACTTGCCTAGCATATTATTTTAAAATTGAAAGTACTATGGAAGAGGTACTAAAATCCTCAGTTCTCCCATTGGGGTTTTTATCAAGTCACAGCTTTATAATCATTTATACAACAGACTAGTAAAAGAGAAGGATGAATACAGAAGAGAATTGGTAAGTTGTGCCACCTAAGATTTTTTTTTATTTTAGAGAAACATATAAAACCATGCCTGATTTACTGTAATTCATAAAGTCTGAGTAGACCTGACGTTCAGGTTAATGAAGGTCCCTGCAAGCTATAACAACCATGTGTGCAGATGAGGCTGTTTTGCTTATGTGGCTTGTCATTTGGGCACATTTCTATACATTTTTCAAATATCAAGCCCAGGAAATTGATATGATTTTTAAAAAAAAAATATGGCCTTTTAGAAGTACAGTGGCTCTCTATATACATGTGAAATAAAAATCATTACACATATTTTAATATATGATCATCAAAATAAAGTATTTAGAACCAGCACTTTCTTGGACAAAAGTTTTAACAACCAAATAATCTCTTCTTATTCACAGCCACTGTAATATTTGAAATAACCAACTTAAGGACATCATGTCATTGTTCCAGGGTATAATGTTATAGTAACACTGAAGTTTAATCCATGAATTCTAGGTTAGCACATATCATTTACTTGGTACAGGTAATATGGGGTTGCTTATCCATAGGACATTTTCTTTTGAATTCTCCACTTCCATAGGGAGAAAAACAGAGCTTCTCTGATTGGCTCACTTTTTAAAATTTAGTAACACCACTTATGGCAGAACTGATATAGCTTGCTGAGGGAGTGTAAAGTATTTCCGATAACACATGCGGAATCACTGATTTTCAAAAGACCAAGAAAAATAATTTGTGAGGACAACATTGTTTTCATTTCCTCTTCTGGTATAACAAGATGGCTGGTCTTCCTATCTGAGACTTTGTGTAACCATAAAGGTGTACTTATCTCTGTATGTGCTTTTGTTCTGGATCTGAAGACTTCACCTTGTTCCAGACAACAAGTATCTGCTTATACTGCTCTCTTCATCTAGAATGGGACCTCTTTTCTCTACATGTCCCAATTCTGTTTTTCTTACTTCAACATTGGCATCAGTCTTCACTGATAAGCCTGATTTCACCCTCTCACCCCAGCTTTAACCTTCATATAATCCATTGATATTCATTCTTAGAGATCCTAATAAATAGCCTCACCCTTAAGGTATCTCTAATGAGTTCCAAAACCTTAGTTTGACCTTCCTAATTACACTCCAAGCTCACTGAAGGCAAAGAGAATTTTACTTCTTCAGATAGGCAGAGACACCCCTTTTTTGTTCAGTCTATTTATGAAAATTTAAAAATCACCTGAGCATGAAATTCATATGCGTACATTGCAAAGGCTTTGGAAGATATAGGAAATTATAACAAAGGAAATGAAGACTATACTGACTAGTGCTAACCACAACTGAAGACTCAGACCTACCTATTCTATAATCCTGTATTCTTGCACACTCAGGAAATAGTTACATGACAGTCAAATTGTGCATGCAGGCCGGCGCCGTGGCTCAATAGGCTAATCCTCCACCTTGCGGCGCCGGCACACCGGGTTCGTGTCCCGGTTGGGGCGCCGGATTCTGTCCCGGTTGCCCCTCTTCCAGGCCAGCTCTCTGCTATGGCCAGGGAGTGCAGTGGAGGATGGCCCAGGGGCTTGGGCCCTGCACCCCATGGGAGACCAGGAAAAGCACCTGGCTCCTGGCTCCTGCCAGGATCAGCGCGGTGCGCCGGCTGCAGCGGCGGCCATTGGAGGGTGAACCAACGGCAAAAAGGAAGACCTTTCTCTCTCTGTCTCTCTCTCTCACTGTCCACTCTGCCTGTCAAAAAAAAAAAAAAAAAAAAAAAAAAAAAAAAAAAAAAAAAAAATTGTGCATGCAGTTATCCTGTTTTTACTTTATTTTGCTTTCTAGAAAGTCTTTATTGTTGTTAGTATCCTAATTTTAAGTTTCCTATTTCCTTGTATGCTAACATATCTTTTTCACAAGTGATTTTTAGTGAATGCCTCATATCCCATCTTAACCATACATGTTTCACTCTAAAGCTTAAACAAGAACATATGCAGCTCAACTCTGAGTTGGCAATGAAGCTGAGTGGTCTACTTGCCTTCATTTTTCCTGAATTGGATCCATTAGGAGACAGTGAAGAAATGAAATGGTAAGGTTGGGCATTTGGCACGGTGGTTAAGTTCCACTTGGAATGCCCACATCCTACATCAGGACACTTGGATGGAGTCCCAGCTCCTTCCCTTCCAACGGAATTTCCTGGTAATATGCACCCTGGCAGGCATCAGGTGATAGATATCATAAGAACTTGGGCACATGCCACCCATGTGAGACACCTGGACTGAGTTCCAGTCTCTTGGCTTTGGCCTGACCCAGCCCTGGCTCTGGGAGGCATATGAGGAACCAAATAGTGTATGGAAGACCTCTGTCAAGCAGTCTCTCTCTCTCTTTCAAATAAAATGAAAACAAATAAATAAAACATTTTTAGAAAAGCGAGATGATGAGACAAATGGGGCTAACTATGTCTGAATTTGTATGAATGATGCATGACCACATTCAAGAAGTAGTTATAATGGATGTATAGATTGTCTCATTTTTTTCTGTGGAAATTTTTCACTCTGTTAATTTAGAGGAGTTATTGAGGATTTATCAATTTTAGATAAAAACTGAATATAAAGACTATGTTAAATAATTTGAATCTCAGATAACTTCCATTTTATGTACCAATAAAACCTACCAAGGAAGAGTCAGTATATGCTAAATTCAAGAGGAAATAAGTCTCTGAAAAAAATTACTCCACAAAGAAATACACTAACTCTGAAAAGATAACAAAACAGCTTCACAAAGGACAAAATCTCCAAAAATATGTGGGCTTTAAATCCACATTTCTCTCTCCCTTACTCACCCAGGGGCCCAGCAGCACCAATCCCCAGGGTTGATTCCACAGCTGGGGACCAGGTAATGGGAGATCAGAAGAGGCATGACCGTAAGAGCTCAGTGGCTCAGCATCTCCCCCATCTCAGGATACTGCCACTGGGATTGTGGCTTTCCAGCAGCTCAGCAAATGGCCCCTCACTATCCAGCCATTCTCATGCGTGTTTTAACCAGAAGATCAATTTGTAATTAGGTCTCATGCCAGATCAAGTCAATAATCTACGTTATCATCCTCTAATCCCAGTATAACCATTATATATTAAAAATATCTACTAAACTCTGTCCCCTCCTATTTGAAAAGTCACTTGGGCTTTAGGTTCAGTATGGACAATTATTAAGTCTGTGCCCGTATCCCACATATGCATCTTTGGATACCTGGATGCCTTCTTTGAAATCTGTAAAATAGTCTCTCTTCCCTCAGAAGTCAATTGCATCTTCCCAAAACATGCTCTATTCAGTTGTCCTGCTTTTGTCTGCATAGAATTTAACATTATTTGAAATGATGTTATGTGTATGTTTTCTCTACTTCACCCAACTTAACTTGGTCAATGAACTACTTATGTTCATTAGGGATTTCACTCCAGCCTCCATGATCCCTTTCCTACCACAATCAACACCAAAGCTTTTTGACATGTACAAAATCCTTGTCATTCAGTATACCTCCTGTCAGCTCATTTAGTTTCCATTATGTATCAGTCACCAAAGTATAAATTATTTGTAAGAATATGACTTCACAGTGTTAAAGGCCATAAGAATCAAATGTAACCAAAAATGTCCCGTTTTCTCCCATGTATTTAATAGGTATGTATTGTTCTGGATTTGTGATGTAAGTGGTTTGTGTATAGAAATCTGGAAACTTGTTCTCATAAATATTCATTCTATTGACTTTGGAGATAATAAGTGGAGACACAGTGTGATCAACATAATGAGAATTTTCAGGAGGGATGAACGTAAAAAACAGTCCATATGAATTTCTTTTATACCCTTTTCAAGATCAATCTTCTCCATACATTTTTCACAAAGTTTTTTATTAAAAATATCTTTATTTACTTGAAAGGCACAGTCAGAGAGAGAGAGAGAGAGAGAGAGATTGATTGATTGATTCTATATCCACTGGTTCACTCCCCAAATGGTCACAGTTGGCTGGAGCTGGGCTGATCCGAAGCCAGGAGCTAGGAGCTTCTTCTAGGTCTCCCACGTGGGTGCAGGGGTTCAAGTATGTTGGCCATGCTTGATAACTTCCCAGCACATCACAAAGGAGCTGGACTGGAACTAGAGCAGCCAGGACTGGAACTGGTGCCCATTTGGGATGGCAATGCCACAAGTGATGGCTTTATCCACTATGCCACAGAACTGGCCCCTTCCACAATGTTTTTAAGAATGAACTGTGGGCCGGCGCCGCAGCTCAATAGGCTAATCCTCTGCCTTGCAGTGCCGGCACACCAGATTCTAGTCCCGGTCGGGGCGCCGGATTCTGTCCCGGTTGCCCCTCTTCCAGGCCAGCTCTCTGCTGTGGCCAGGGAGTGCAGTGGAGGATGGCCCAAATGCTTGGGCCCTGCACCCTATGGGAGACCAGGAGAAGCACCTGACTCCTGCCTTCGGATCAGTGTGATGCGCCAGCCGCAGCACGCCGGCTGCGGTGGCCATTGGAGGGTGAACCAAAAGCAAAAAGGAAGACGTTTCTCTCTGTCTCTCCCTCTCACTGTCTACTCTGCCTGTCAAAAAAAAAAAAAAAAAATGAACTGTACCCAAATTTTAAGAAATGATCCTTTTTATGTCAGTTTTATTGATATGAAAACAATTTTTATTAAACCTTAAACTCAAGAGTTCTTTCTTATTTTTAACTATTTAATTCTTTGTAAAAATAATACAAGTATCAAAACATTCAAAGAAACAAAGTAGACACCGAGTTGCAGCTGAAAAGGTAAATTATTTTAAATGCAATCAACAATTACAAATAGTCATATAGGTAAATTATATTAGCTACTCATTTTTTCAATATAGTCCTATATTTTGTGTTAACAAGAGATGTTTAGCCAACTGGTTTTCTCAACTGACTGAACAAACCCTACCTCACTTACTTGAATGAAGATTTAACAAAGAATTTTAGAAAGATACAATGATTTTTTAAGATTGATTTTTTTATTTATCTGAAAGGCAGAGTGAGAGAGAGGGACAGCGGGGAGGAAGGTAGAGAGGGAGGGAGGAAGGGAGAGAGTGAGTGATCATCCACCTACTGATTCACTCCCCAATGGCTGCAATGGCAAGGGCTGGGACAGGAGCCAGGCTGAAGCCAGGAGGCCAGAGTTTCTTCTGGATCTCCCCAATGGGTTTTTAGGAGCCTGAGCAACTGGACCATCTTCAGCTGCTTTCCCAGGTAGGGAGCTGGATTGGAAGTAGAGCAGCCAGGATCCCAACAGGCATCCATACAGGATGTTGGCATCCAAATGATGGCTTAACCTGCTATACCATGGCACCCCCAGTACAATGATTTTATAGAAGTACATAGACAAGGCAAAACAAACTCACCATGGAAAATAATGTATTCAAAGCAATATGACACCTAGCAAAAGGATTAGCATGGTTGCTTCCCCGTTTAAAAGGCAACACCATTAAAATTCTCAACTTACTTGAATACTTTGGTACCGAGAAGCAAATATTGAAATATAGCTGGATAATTAAGTGGAAAAACATCCTCTACCTTATTTTTTCTAGAATTTGTCATTTTTAGCTGTTGATGACATAAATATATGTACACTTAAACGATGATTAAAAAATATTTAAGCTATTATTCCCCCATTATTCAATATGAAGTGAACACAATTATTTATACTTTAAAAGCAAAACCGTTAGTGGGATTAAGAAAATTCAAAGACAAAAGTAATAAATATACAAGGGAACTTCAAAAAGTTTGTGGAAATGCACAATATCTTTTGATTTTTCTGTGAACTGTTTGAAATCCCCTAGTGTAGTAAAATCTGTAAGAGATTAGCTATGATGTTCTTCAGAGATTATTTTCTTAAAAAATTTCAAGAAATGGCATAGTGAAGGATCTTAAAGTGCTAATGAATACCATGGTTTAGAGAATGTGTCTTGGAGCATGACCACAGTTCCAAGGAGGGTGGGAGTGGAGGTAGACAGACCTTTGCCTAGCAGTTAGGATGCCTGCATACACCTTGGAGTGCTCTCTGACTCCAGCCTTCTACTAACGCACACGGAGAGCAGGAGGAGATGGTCCAGGCCATTGGGATACCCTGCCATCCCTGTGGGAGACAGATGGAGTTCCCAGTTCAAGGCTTCCACCTGACCCAGTCCTGCATGTTGTAGGCATTTGGGGAATCAACTTACTGCTGTGAACTCTCTCTCTCTCTGTCTCTCTCTTTATCTCTCCCTCCCCCCTTTCAAATACATTACAAAGAAATAAAATTCCCTGAAGACTCTAAATAAATTTATTTTTATAAACTTTTGCTCTCTTGCCATTTGAAAAAATAAAATCATCCATGATTAAGAATCCTGGTATAGGTTTTAAATCAATATAGAAAAAAATTAGGCTGGTGCCACGGCTCAATAGGCTAATCCTCCACCTAGCGGCGCCGGCACATCGGGTTCTAGTCCCGGTCGGGGCGCCACATTCTGTCCCGGTTGCCCCTCTTCCAGGCCAGCTCTCTGCTGTGGCCTGGGAAGGCAGTGGAGGATGGCCCAAGTGCTTGGGCCCTGCACCCTATGGGAGACCAGGAGAAGCACCTGGCTCCTGCCTTCGGATCAGCGCGGTGCGCAGGCCACAGCGCGCCAGCTGTGGCGGCCATTGGAGGGTGAACCAACGACAAAAAAAGGAAGACCTACCTTTCTCTCTCTCTCTCTCTCTCTCTCTCTCACTATCCACTCTGCCTGTCAAAAAATTTTTTTTGAATTTTTTCTTAACTGGAATAACATTATGATGAATAAATACTTGCAGCTGGTGATCTCTTAATTTTAGGATTCAAAACCAGATATACAAGTGATGACAGAATTGCTAATGAACTTGACTAGGCTTTGAACAACAAATAGACAGATTATCATAACTGAAACAGAAGACAGGTACTTGGCCCATGCACACTGGCTCCTGAGTGTCAGCCCCTGCGTCTGACTCACAGCCTCTGCCCAGGTTGTCCTGTCTCCTCCTTCAGGCTGCCCCTATTTCTATCACACAAACAAGAAGGCTTTATTTGGGCTTTGAAAGGCACCACCCATCACTTGAACAACTTTTTCAGTAATCTTGTCAAAAATTAAAAATTAAGTTTCCTTTAGAAAGGAACGATGGGTAGGTGAAGGAAGAAGAAGCAGGAGCATTGCTCAGGGGGGCAGCAGGTGCCTGGGCTTCCTTTGACTCCTCATTTCTCTCTCTGAAAACAAGTTCTTTCTGTATCTGGCACCATCTGAAAATTCTCTAGCAAAATTCGCACGGCTTTCTTGGTGTTACCTGAGAATTTCATTTCTGTCTATTTCTCAATACCTGGGGGATTTAGCAGGTTCTAGAATCCTTAATTTACAGTATCTTTTAGGTATAATATTAACTTCAAACTCAAAACACTAATCATATACATTAATATCTCAAGTTATACTTCAAACCAGAGTATTTTGAGAAAAGAAATATACTGAAAAACAATGAATGAAAATGTATGTTCCTTTAATAATTGGGACTTTGGAGTAAGCATTTTGGCATAATGGGTTAAGCCATTGCCTGAGGCACTAGCATCACACATGGGTACAGGTTCTAGTCCCAGCTGCTGTACTTTTTTTTTTTTTTTTAATTTTTGACAGAGTTAGACAGTGAGAGAGACAGAGAGAAAGGTCTTCCTTCCATTGGTTCACCCCGCCAAATGGCCGTTATGGCCAGAGCTACGCCGATCTGAAGCCAGGAGCCAGGTGCCTACTCCTGGTTTCCCCTGCGGGTGCAGGGGCCCAAGCACTTGGGCCATCCTCCACTGCCCTCCCGGGCCACAGCAGAGAGCTGGACTGGAAGAGGAGCAGCTGGGACTAGAACCCAGTGCCCATATGGGATGCCGGCGCCAGCTGCTCCACTTCTGATCCAGCTCCCTGATGATGCACATGGGAAAGCAGCCGAAGATGGCCCAGGAGCTTATGCCCCTGTATCCACGTGGGAGACTCAGAGTTGGCTTCTGGCTCCTCGCTTTGCAGCCATCTAGGTAGTGAACCAGTGGATGGAATCTCTCTCTGTCTCCCCTCTCCTCCTCTAACTCTGCCTTTCAAATAAATAAATCTTAAAATAAAAATAATAATTGGGACTTCAAAGCGGTAAAAACCACTACAACAGCATATGTACATATTTTAATTTGCCTCCAAAAACTTGAAAAACTGTGTTTATAAATATATACTGTCGCTCCCCCTCTTCGTGGAGGAACGACACAGGACCCTGCGCTGTTCTTTCGTCTGCTCGGCCCTCCCCGGGTTTGCTGCTGGTTCTTCCCGGGTTGGCTACTATCCCTTCCACCTCCGTGGAAGGGCAGTTCCCCCTGGCCACATTCCCCACTTCCGCAGGGGAGCGGCACACCGCCGGCCGGTTCTCTCGGGGGCTGCACGGGTTCCCTTAGATGTTCCCCATAGATGTTCCTGGTGCATGTCGTCTCTCTCCTCCTTTATAGTCCTCCTCCGCCAATCCCAACTCGGCTGCCCACACGCCGAGTACGCTGCTCTCCTCCAATCAGGAGCAAGTCCTACAGTTTATTAGTTGAACTCGAGGCAGCTGTGCGGAAGCTGTTTACTTCTCTCCCATCGCCATATTGTGGGAGAGCAGATGCATAGAATAAGTCTTAATTCCAGTAACTCCGTCTAGTCCGGTTTGCTCCCCCACAATATACAGATGTGGATAGTGAAATGCACATGAAATTGAATATGTACATGTATGTGTTGATCTGTAAAATTTAATTTAAAAGAGTACTTTTTAAAAGTTTTCCAGAACCATGAGAGGCAAAACTTCTTCTTGTTTCAGTGCTATTCCATTGTTAAAGTTGATGTAAGCGAAAAACTATGGATAATTTGGTTAATGGTTGTGAAGTACCTATTTATAAGAACAGCTACTTAGGGGCGGGCACTGTGGTGTAGTAGGCTAAGTCTCTGCATATGGCTCTGGCATCCCATATGGGCGCTGGTTCATGATCCAGCTGCTCCTTTTCCAATCAAGCTCTCTGCTTATGGCCTGGGAAAGCAGCAGATGATGAACCAAGTGCCCCTGAACCTGCATAGATGACCTGGAAGAAGTTCCTGGGTCAGATTGGCCCAGCTCCAGCCGTTGGGGCTATTTGGGCAACAAACCAGTGGATGAAAGAACTTTCTCTCTCTCTCTCTCAATCTCTGAAACTCTCTCAAATAAATAAATAAATAAATCTTTAAAAAATTGCCACTTAAAAAAAAAAAAAAAGCTACAAAGAGAATTCTCCTAACCCTCAAACTACACGCGTCTTCAAAAAGTTCATGGAAAAAATGATGTATATTATGAAAAAACTATGCCTGGATTTCTAAATTCTTTTGTATTCAAGATTAAATTTTCATTTCATTTTCCCATAAAATTTTTGAGGTACCCCTGTTTAAAAAAAAAAAAGAAAACTATCACCACTGAACTACCCAACCTTGGGTAGCAAATGGATCTGTATTGAGGTTCAAATTCTTACGGATTTTGGAAAATAAAACTTTCTTTATAGTATCAATTCATAAATAGAATAGTTTTCACAAAAGTCTGTAAATATATAATGCTATATACTTAGAACTTGCCAACTGCTGTACAAATTGATATGAATAAGATGAAATTCCTTACCAAGGATGAATTCCAACTGTGGCTCATTTGGAGTCTTCGGAATGCCTATAGATTACAGGTGTAGATTAAAAAGAAAGATTCATTAGCAAGACTGTCAATATTATTACTATATTTCACTGAAACTAGGTTAATCGGACTTGTAATTAATTAATTCTTAGGTGAGTGCATAACATCTGTAGCAGAACTAGATAGAAATAGCTAAAGATGTCATTGGTCTATGCAGCTGTATGACCATGGAGAAACAGAAATGTTTTTTGGTAAGCAGTGACAAATATAAAACATATTTTACGGTTTCTTTTGAGCGCAGGTAGACAGACTAAAACTTGAAAAAGAACTGCCTCACCAAGTACTTTCTTCAATAGGTTTTCCTTCCTCGTCATTCTGACTGGCTCTAAATAGCGAATTCTGAACTAACTGGATTAGATACGCTATGGTTGATATTATTATGGTGTTGACTCCTCTGCCTGTTTATTGCTCTCTCACATCAATATTCTGTTATGTGATTCCTTTCCTTTTGTCAGTGATGTTTAGGAAGATAACAATATGGCTAGAGGACTTAAGTTCAGATTGGACAGAAAGTGAGTCTGAGAACAAAGGTGGGGAAATGGGAACAGCAAATGGTGAGAAGGCACAATGAATCTGTTAAGGTGATTGATAATATGATAAATGGGGGTCTGAAGATCACACACAGTGCTGGGTACAGGGGCTTCCTCTATAGGAGCAGATGAGGCCTGGGTGTATGAATGATGTTCTTTGCTAAAACTCAGGGGCGGCCAAAGAAGTAAAAGGAAATGTATGGAAAAGTAAGCCACTTGGCAATAAACATAAGACTATCATAAAAATCCTTTCCTTGTTTATTTTTCCTGGTGCATTGATCAGATGTCACTTAAATTCACTGTCATTTGGTCACCTGCATATTGTAAAGCCAATTATTTGTATAAAAATAATCATTTTTTATTCTCAAAGATTAACTTTTTTTTTTTAACAAGGTAACCATTTTTTTCCTGCTGCTGACATTTAACAATGCTGTGGTTAACAATTTTAGACTTTCAAGAGTGGTTAGAGTGACAATCATTAGGTAGGTCTTTGTGAACTTCAAATAGTCTGAATTTTTTAAAAGGTTACTAACAATTAATTCTGCTGTAAGCTTTGACAAAAACATTTCTCAAAAATGCATCCACCCAATACCATTTTCTGAAGATTATTTTTGTAACGAAAATTAAATGAGAAGCTTAGGCATATGTTTGCCAGTGTTAAATAACTGGGTCACAAGAATCTCATGAAAAGAAAAAGAAACAATTCACACTATACCATAAAATCTGTGCCCTAGAATTTTAAACATGAGAGAAAATATACAATTTTTCCAATGATTTTTAATCACTTGAGTGGTACGAAAACCAACTCTAATGTTCAGCTGTGAATCTTGGCCAAAACTCCAAACTTGTTCTATTTATGTGACTTAGTGCTCTCAGGTATAACACCAACAGTCTATTCTTCCAGTCTAACAATTTCTTCCTACTGCTTTCAAATTAAGTGCCTTTTGGTTTTAATATTTCTATGTTCCAACAAAATAATGCCACATAAAATTATGTAAATCAAAAAACAGAAGATGTTTTAAAGATTATTAATCTCCAGGGCACAGGTTTAGGAAGTATTTATGAGTATTTTAATATATATTTAAGACCCTTGATTCTTTGATATTTTACTATTTACCCTCACCCACAATAAAATATATAAGATATAATCATATACTCACTACACAAAAGTAGTGCAAAGGAAAAATATTTAGGTAATCTTATAGATGTCATTGGTTAGAACCCAATTTCTGTGAATACACAGGTATTTATGTGGTATTTTCATCTATTCAATTTATAACTTCAGAGAATTACAGAGAGGGGCACAGATACTTACTGGTGAACTGAAAGTCCCCGGTATCATTTGCCTGTGCTGGAAGGAAGTGCTGGCCTTCTTCTGATGTTCCTTCCTCTTTAATTTCCATGATTGACTTTCACAGGTGTGTAATTTTCCAAATATTCTTGTTGAACTACTATTGGCCAATGATTTCTGGTTTAATATAGACGTATCTTCACACTAAAGACTTGATAGTCCACTCTGAAATTCTGCACTTAGGAAACATTAAAAGTGAAGGTATTCGTTACTTTGGAGTTAAAAAATGCTAAGAATAAACTCTAAATATATTTCCTTAAACTTCCTGCCTATCCCACTCATACTTTCAGGAACATTCTACAAAGTTATAATATCATGAATTCTGGGTTAAATAGGTATTCTCCAAAAATTATTATATGGTCACTGAGGGAGTCCTGAAACTTGAGGGTACATTTTCTCTCTATTCTCTAAGATAGCAGCGAGTTAACTGTGGCTCCTCACTTAACTATGCACCTACTTTAGCAGCAACAGCAAATAGCACCTTGTCAAAGTATTAGTCTGTTTGGACAAGGTGACTATTACTATCATTCCTTCCACTAGAATTGCCCTTTATGCTCATCATCCTACCCATCTTTTTTGGATGATTCATGAACATAGGATAATTTAGCACGACACCCTTCTTTGAAGATGTGCCCACAAGTTGTTTGGGGGGGGGGTTCCAATTCCCTTATTATCCATGGAGTCTTTTACTGCTATCACTGATAAAGATTTAATTGTTTAATGATTGTAGTATATGTTGAAAAGAATAACAATTCTAAAAAGCTAAAGCTGAAGATGAAATGAAAGTAATAACAAATTGACAAAAATTAGCATGGGGGAAAGAAAGCCTCTCAAAAATTTGACATCTTGTTATTCAGACAGCTTCAAATAGTTACAAATTCATTTTGATATTTAGCATGATATACATGACCAAGAATGAATTTTAAAAATCAATGTTGTTTTAAATCAAGTTACTAACTGAATTAAAATGCATAAAAATCTTTAAGTGTCTACTCAGTGTTATTTAATGAGACAGCAACAGTCAAGTTCGGTTTGGAATACTGATGTGATCTCAAACTTTACAAATCAACAACCTCACTTTCTGCTGTACTTAACAAAGCAACTCCATTTATAATTCAACTCTCACTTTTAAAAATAATCTGGCAAAAATTGAGTCCAGAAACACTCTCTGGGGCAAGGGGCTGTGGCATCACCAATTAGACCAAATCCATTGATTTTAAAAGTATATTTTGAATTAAGAAAATTCTTCTAAATTTCTAACTATTAAATTTAGAAGTTTTTCTGATAAGGACAGATAAATATTCATTCCACCATATGCTCTCAAGAACTTATGACAAATAGCTAATAGCAGGATAATGTCTACAGCAGACTGCAATTAATGCATGTGTGATTTTACTACAAGGACTTTGTTTACTAGATATTGTGACCCCCTCAATCTCTTTTATGATAGGACATCTTAAAAATTTAAAAGGAGGGCCAGCGCTGTGGCTCACTAGGCTAATCCTCTGCCTGCGGCACCGGCACCCTGGGTTCTAGTCCTGGTTGGGGCGCTGGATTCTGTCCTGGTTGCTCCTCTTCCAGTCCAGCTCTCTGCTGTGGCCCAGGAAGGCAGTGGAAGATAGCCCAAGTGCTTGGGCCCTGCACCCGCATGGGAGACCAGGAGGAAGCACCTGACTCCTGGCTTCAGATTGGTGCAGCGCGCCGGCTGTAGCAGCCATTTATGGGGTGAACCAACGGAAGGAAGACCTTTTTCTCTGTCTCTCTGTCTGACTCTGCCTGTCAAAAAAAAATTTTAAATGAGGGTGGCTGTATAGCATAGTGGTTAAGACACCCCCTGGGGCACCTGCAGCCCATATCTAAATTCTTATGTTGGAGTCTCAAGTCTACTTTTGATTTTTAGTTTTCTGCTAATGCATACCCTGGAAGGCAATAGGTGATGGCCCGACTAGTTGGGTTCTTGCTTCCCAAGAGAGACCCAGATTTGAGTTCCTGGTTCCCAGTTTTGGCCTGGTCCATACAGAGCTGTTTTAGGTATCTGTGAAGTGATGGGACAGGAAATCAATCAATCAATCAATCAATCTCTGTGCATATGTGTGTGTTCCAGTTTCTCAAATATATAAATTTAAAAAAAAAATGTTAAAGGAGACCTAAATAAGACAATATGTATGAATTCAAGAAAAATAACTACTCAATACACTAATGGAAAATAATAAGAGAAATGGCAACTCTGGGAGGATGTGTATACTTGTCCAATCTGAGGTAAAACCAGAGTATTGATGTGAGATACCCAGAACAACTCATTAACAAGGTCCCATATTAAGCATATTACCTAAGGTGCCTAAAACAACTCATTATCAGGGTCCTGTATTAAGAACATTACCCATAAAACTAGTTTACTACTTGCAAATCATTTCGACTACAGCGAGAATGGAGGAAAATATACAAAACTGGGATTATGTGTCAGATCTCTGGGGTTCCAGTCACTTTCATTCTACCTTTGTGCCATTGAAGATTTGATACTAGTTACTGAAGTACATACTTCAGGAAAAAAATTAGTTACAAAGCTCATCCAAACAACTGCATTTCTAGCTAGTAAATACAGCTTTTGCCTGTGGTTATGTCTAGGTACAGAAGTTCCTTTTCTGTATGTATTTGGAAATTTTATGGTTTGGTGCTCATGCACAAGAATAGGTTGTGGGTTTTGCATACCATAAATGTACTCACTTGAAAAAGAAAACAGTTTTTTTAAGGATAGGAGCTACTCAGCCCAGCTCCCATATCTTGTCCCGCTATGGAAAGTGACAAGCCAAATGGCTACAACAATCAGAAAATATTCTTGGTTCTCTCTCCTGCTCCAAGGGGGAGGAGATGATTGGTAAGTATAATTCAATTATATGTAATTGAGCAATAGTTCTCACCGACCACTGTACAAGAACAGATACCTGTTAGTGCTTTATACATCTCATACTATAAAGGACAACCTGAGAGGTACATAAAATCATACAAGAGGACAATGGTTAATTAGGAAGATAAGAGTTACAAGACACATGGAAAAATTGGAGCCATTACATTATGAAGGGAGAAAACACAACGTGTCCAACACAAGAATCCAGCAGTAGAGTACTATTTATTATTGAGTGGCAAAGCAAAGGGCATCTTGCTGTCATGAGAGAATTTCTGTGGCAGACTGCAGGTACAGAAGATGATGTCAACGAGAATTCCTCAGCTGATATGCTGTCTTTAAAAAATGACCTTGAAGCCATGCCATTTTTCTTATTTATTTTTAGAGATAGAGAGAGAGAAAGAGATAGAGTCAAAGGCAGAAACAGAAGAGAGAACCCTCATATGCTGGTTCACTCCCTACTTGCTCTCAATGGTCAAAATTGAAACAGGGCAAAAGCCAGGAGTCGGGAACTCAATCAGGTCTTGGATGTGGGTTTGTGGCAGGAATTCAGTTACTTTAGGTACACCTGCTAAAGTGCTTTATTAATATCGTATTTCTTTTTGAAAGATTTATTTATTTGAAAGAGTTACATAGAGAGAGGCAGAGACAGAGAGGGAAAAGGTCTTCTATCCACTAGTTCACTCCTCAAATGGCCACAAAGCCAGGGCTGGACCAGGCTAAAGCCAGGAATCAGGAGCTTCTTCTGGATCTCCCATTTGTTACAGAGGCCCAAGCACTTGGGTCATCTTCAGTTGCTTTCCCAGGCAAACGAGCAAGGATCAGGATCGGAAGTGGAGCAGCCAGGTCTTGAACCAGTGCCCACATGTTTTACCAGCACTGCAGGCAGCAGTGCAACTATGCAACAATGCTGGCCCCTTTATTTTTATTTATTCATTTTTAATAGCATATTTCTATTACAGTATCATATGACTATAGTATAGTTCTCATCTCATTTTGCATTTTTACAAAAGGACACAGAGTTAAATAAGATAGAAGAATTACATTAAAAAGTTTACAAGATGAAAGAAAGGGAAATGATTAATTAGTTCTCTTATAGATTCCATAACCTTTTCTATGTCTTAGTAAAAAGGTTCCAATGAAGATAATCATTCTGAAATATTAAATACTTGAAATTAATTATTTAAAATAATCTTTCCTTTACAGCCACCTAGAGAGTCTGAGAAATAATATTTTTCATCCAGAATGAACAAATGGCAAAACAGGTTGGAGGAAACAGGATATACTAACCCTTTATCACTCATTTTATGTATTACAGGGCTGTATCTGGTTGACCAAATTCTAGAATTTTTACTAAGTGGGTTGAAGATACAGCATTGTGAAACTGGAACTAGAGGTAGAATCAGAGTGGTGAGGTTTGAGGGGGTGGGTCGGGTTTGTGTGTGTTGGGGGAGGGTTGAGCTCTTTAGAATTGGAAACCCCCAAAGGGAGAAGAGCTCATCTGAAGGATGGCAGGTAGAGGGCCTATGTTCATCACAAGTCAGGAAGAAGCCACCTTTCAAGGTGCCCTGTACCACATGGATGTTTCTCCTTAAGTTCAAATAAGGTTGGTCATGTACAGGGGCAGAGATGGGGATTTCAGTTTAACATATATTTCTTTTATTTGAAAGATAAAGTTACAGAGAAAGAGGGAGAAATAAGGAGAGAAAGAGTTGGGATTGGTCTAGGCTGAAGCCAGGATCCTGGAACTCCATTCTGATCTCCCACATGGGTGACAGGGGCCCAAGTTCTTAGGGCATCATCTGCTGCTTTCCCAGGCACATTAGCAGGGAGCTGGATTGGAAGCAGAGCAGTCAGACTCCAACTAGCACTCCAAAGTGCTTAACCCGCTGCACATAACACAGGCCCCAGGGCCTCAATTTAAACCCAGTGTTGGGGCTGGTAAGCCAATGCCTGCGGTGCTGGCATCCCATATGGGCACTGGTTCAAGTCCTGTCTGCTCCAGTTCTGATCCAGCACTCTGTGTGGCCTGGGAAAACAGTAAAAGAAGACCCAAGTCCTTAAGCCCCTGCACCTATGAGGGAGGCCCAGAAGAAGCTCCTGGCTGCTGGCTTTTGATCGGCCCAGCTCTGGCTGTTGCGGACATTTGGGGAGTGAATCAGAGGATGGAAGGCTTCTCTCTCTCTCTCTGCCTCTGCCTCTCTGTGACTCTGCCTTTCAATTAAATAAATGCATCTTTAAAAAATAATAAATTCAGTATTTCCTCTTGCCCCTCTCTCAGTGTGGATTGGCCTGAAAAGAGCCCACTGTCATTTGAAGCAGGTTAGGAAGGAAGCAGAACTGAGATCCTGCAGGTTAGCCTTGGGAACCCTTGGGGATATGTTAATCTTATGGGCAGTGGTTGTGGTGCTGGCTTCCCAGGTCAAGAAACAAATAGAGGAATTGGCCAAAACTAAGTCAGTTTTTCCCACCATCTAGAGCCAAGATAAAGCCTGGTTCATCACAAACCTCTGACCAATCCTAGAGAAGACAGTCTATGGTTTACTCCTATCGGATGGATGAACAGTGATTGCACCAGCATTGTCATGCCCCAGGGGACAATAACAACCCTCCACCAAGCAAGAGCATACTGTTGTATGAGACCCTTTTCATCACACTAGTGACACCATCTTAGAAGGAGAAACGGGAGTGGCTGGCCTTGCACGTATTCCATATGGGCGGTGGGTTTGTGTACCAGCTACTCAACTTCCAACCCAGCTCCCTGCCAATGGGCTGTATAAATGGCCCAAGTGTTTGGGCCACTGCCACCCACATGGGACTCCTGGCTCTTGGCTTCAGCCTAGCCCAGCACTAGCCATTGCGACCACCAGAGTGAACCAGCAGATGGAAGATCTTTCTGTCTCTCTCTGATAACTCTTTCAAATACAATGTTACACTTCAGTTTCTTTTTGCTTTTTATTTGCTAAACTCCTTATTCATTGAAGTGTTAAGCCTTTTTGCTAATGCAAACTTGAAGCATGTTATCTCAAAAACTTTAAAAAAAGAAAGAAGGACAAGGAAGGATTGTGGGAGGGACAGAGGGAAGGAGAGAAGAGGGGAGTTTCATTATGTTCTTAGAATTGTATATACAAAGAACATTATATCTGTTAAAAACCAATTTAAAATTAAAATAAAAATTTTTTTTGACAGGCAGAGTTAGACAGTGAGAGAGAGACAGAGAGAAAGGTCTTCCTTCTGTTGGTTCACCCCCAAAATGGCTGCTGCGGCCGGCAAGCTGCAGCCGGCGCGTTGCACAGATCCGAAGCCAGGAGCCAGGTGCTTCTCCTGGTCTCCCATGTGGGTGCAGGGCCCAAGGACCTGGGCCATCCTCCATTGCACTCCTGGGCCACAGCAGAGAGCTGGAATGGAGGAGGAGCAACCAGGACAGAATCCGGCGCCCCATACAGGACTAGAACCCGGGGTGCCGGTGCCACAGGCAGAGGATTAGCCTAGTGAGCCATGGTGCCGGCATAAAAATTATTTTTAAAAAGGAGAAGCAGGCAAAAGGAAGGTTAGCTGAGATACAAAATTAAAGTTTCCTATTGTGGCTTGGACTGTTTTGCCATGAAGACTAAGCAGTATAGAATTGAAATGTAAAAGCTATCCTCTCAATACAGGGGACTAACTACAGACCAAGTTATGGAGGGTGAAGAAAGGGAAATCCTTTCAATGAAAGTGAAACTTACCACTCCTGTCACAAATTAAAACATTTTGGTTAATTCAAGTGATTTTATATGGAATGTTTAAAATATCCCAACAGATTTCTCTCTTTAAAATAAATAGAAAATGGATTCATTTCAAAATCTAGGAAATGTTCTAAGGAAAATTTTAAAAAATGTAGTACAGCAGGTAGAATGGAAATAAGTTAGCTTAAAATCAAAAGTAAATGAAATTCTTTTAGTGAATTTTTTTCTTTAATTTTCTTCCCTACCTAAGGATGTAGGCTGAGGCTTTTTGGTTGTTTTCATAGATGTGGATTTTATAAAATTCAGTTATCCATCTAAATCTTAAGGTTGTTTACAAATTAGAAAAGTTTTATATATTAACATGGGGTTTGCATGTGAAGGTTGAACTTCATATCACCAACAAAGCCAAAGTCAGGATTGATTAACTTAACACACTGCAAAAGGGAAGCAAAGAAATGTTTTGAGCTTTTGCAAGCATGAAGACATAAATTGTCCATTTATTTTTTATCCTATTGGAAAGCCTTTTATTCTTTTCACAGCTGAGCAGATTCCTCTGGAACTCTTAACAGGGTATGTCCTTCACCGACCAACAACACAGCAAAATCACATCACTTCATTTCAAAAGCATTTAAATGCCTTCTCTAAGGATGTCTGGCAACCTAAAACAATCACTATCAATTTGTTCTCAATAAATCACAGAAAAACAGCATGAAAGTAAGCCAAACATCCAAGACGTATCCACTGTAGGCCCGAGGATGTGCATCACGCATCAGTTGATCTCCCATCAAGAGACTTGCTATGAGAACTACAGGTGGCTGAGCCTCCAGCTGTCAAGTCTTCAGATCCACTGCATGGTCCTCACCGAGGCCATGTGCTTCCTGGATTGCTCTCAGTCAGTGACTAAGTGAGCCAGGAGTATGAGTTGGGCCACTTCTGCCTGATGCAGGATTCCAGTAATGAACAATCTTTTCTCTGGTTCTCTCCTATCAGCTTTTCCTAGGCTTTCTCTGAGCTGCAGTACTGGCTGAGGCTCTTCCTAGGCAATTCTCCTACTGCCCGCTCTGTACAAACAGGTGTCACACAGAGGTGTTACAGTCTGAATGTTCTCCCTATCTATGTTTCTCCCTCACCTTTATCCTTCTCAAGTATTCTGCTAATTAGTCTCTTGCATATATCATTCCCATTTGGCATTTGTTTCTAGTGGGCTCCCACTGACATAAAAAGTAAAACATCAGTGAAGGATTATTATCTGTCAGGGATTTCTTCACTTTATTAATTTATGTACATATGCATGTAAGTATCTGAGCCAATCTTTGATATATATAAGGAAAACAATAATTTATCTATGCAAACAGTTTAATCAGATTTTCCTGCTATGAAAACAAGTGAAAAAATCTCTAATATTGGTATTCTCCACTGACTCTTTGCCAAGTTTAATATTCTTTGTGAATCAGTTATGGAGTTGAGTTGGTGACAACTGTTAATATCAAATCCACAGAAGAGTTGTCACATGACATGCAATGGTTTCCTCCTTCCACTCTCCACTCTATCATTCTCAAAGGCTTCCGCAGTTGACCTAACTTCAAAATCTGTAAGCCAGATTTCAACGCCATTTCTTCCATGATGACTTCTTTTTGTTAAAAAGATTTATTTATTTGAAAGTCAGCATGGTGGGGGGAGGGACAGAGGGAGAGATTGATCTTTCATTTACTGGTTCACTTCCCAGATAGCAGCAGGGGCAGGACCAGGCTGAAGCCAGGAGCCAGGAGATTTCCCAGGTCTCTCACAGCCGTAGTAGGAGCCCAAACACTTGGGCCGTCTTCTGCTGTTTTTCCCAGGCAATTTGCAGGGAGCTGGATTGTAAGCGGAACAGCCAGGACACCTGAGATGCTGCTATTGCAGGCGGTGGCTTAATTCACTACAGTACAACCTGCTGGTCCCCCTGATGACTTCTTAACTTTTTTCAACCAATAGCAATATTATATTCTCCGAAATTCCCCCAGTAATTTATTCTACAGAATGTATTAGTGTTTACTCTTAATTTCATATTTTATACATATATATCTCCTCTGTTGTTGCTCTCCTTTATTTCCCCACAGTATCAATGTAGATTCCAACACAAAGCCTAGATAAATCCAGTCATCCCTTCATTTTATAAACAAACTTTTATATGAAGTTATTTTGTGCCAGGCACTGAACATACAGAGGTAAATGACTTAGGAGCTGCCTTTAAATAACTCAGTGACTTTAGAGGAGAAAGTAAAGTGAAAAATTACAATGGGACATGATGAATTGTGAAAGAGATATCATCTGAATATAGGGTAGAAGCAAAAGTACACCCAACTGAAGGCTCAAATAAATCATCAATGACTTCATGGAAAAGGGTCAGAAAATCAACTAAATGAAGAAGAGAGGTATTGGCTTTCCAAGCCAATAACACAACAGAAATGACAGGTGTAAGAAAATATGACAAGTGAGGGAACTGCAAATGGTTCATTTTGGATAACGAAAGAGATTGATTTTATATTTTTTCATTGTCAAAATGTATTTGTTTTCAAATAGAACACATAATGGTTAACAAAACATATAAAACACATAATGCCAGAGTTGTTTGACTGGGACTCTGAATACAGGCCCTTTTCACTCCTTACTCTCATTTTTCCTCCCATAGATTTACTGAAATATCTGAAATTTGAAAAGCACATAAGTCTCTTCTTTTTTTCAAAGTGATGGTTGTTCCTTAATGAAATTGGAATAGCTTTGAGAAAAACACAACTAGAGAACTATGGAGGGATAAAATAAGGGAAACAGCAGGTCAGACTAGAAAGACACACTTAATTATGAGGGCTGAAAGAAACCATATTAAAGATATGCTAAGACCAAAAGGGACAAGATCATATCAATAGGTGCAAAGTAAAGAATAAATTGGAAGTAGGTAACTTGATAAGGAAACCATTCAACGTTGGAGATTATTTATTATTTCTTGAAAATAAGATAGAAACAGATGATTAGATAAGAATATCAATTCCAAAGAATATCTGGATTCCAAAAATAGAATTAAATGGATTTATTGGGGAATTTACATGTGTTTTTAGAGTTGAAATAAAAACAAGAATTTCAGTAACACCAAGGAAATTATGGATCACTAATCCATTCAAAGAATAAAAGAGGAATTTTGATCAAGGATGATGAGTTAGTTTTAAAGATATTGTTTCTGACATTCCATAATATATTGGGAAAGTAGTTGAACATATGTGAGTCTAGAATCTCAGGAGAGACATTAAGGCTTGAAAAATATATAGGAAATCATTGGCTAATGGGTACAGCCAAAGAATGCATGATGTCAGTGAAAGAAAACCACATAAAATGAGAAGAGAGGGTTGAGAAATCAACCTTAATGCATAAAAATATTTAAGAGGACAAGTGGAGATTCTTAGTTGGGAAAGGCCTACACAATCATAAGAGGAGCAGCAGATAGAACAACCAAGGAAAAGGGCCATCACTTATTTGTTATTTCTCTATTAGACAAGATCATTGAGTTAAAAGCAGTAGCTTCATTTTTTAGTAATGGAAATATGAGCATGTTTAAATACTGAAGAGGCATAGCAAGAAAAGGAAAAAAGAAACACTGAAGATGAAAGAGAAAGGACGTTGATGAGTAGTGCAGAAAAAGCTGCCTGATGCCGCCCACTGTAATGAGAGGCAGGAGGTGAATAGAAAATGAGGGATGATCTGACAGGGAAGGGACTGAGCTGGAGAATGGTGTCCCCAACGGCCTCATTTTTTTCGCCTTTCAAGAGAGAGGCATATTTATAAATTCATTATAGGGAAGGATTTCTCAGCCTAACTTCAAAAGCACAGACCATAAAGGAAAAGATTAATAAATACAACTATATTAAAACAAAAACGTTCTGTGAGTAAAAGGTACTATTAAAATCAAGAAAACAAACCACACAACGGAAAAAAAACATACTAAGTTCAAGCTTCCATTGAGGAGTCACAGAGATGAAAAAAAGTCTCACTTTCATGCTAACTTCAAGAAAAATCTTAACAAAGTAAAACTTTTTCCTTAACTCCTAAGAGAGATAAAGTCTCAGGCCAACAACCCAGTCAGAAATCCAAGGAAAGACGGATGGCTCCTTTGATCAGAGAAGAGGAAGAAGCGATGTCAGACTCCAAAAAAATCCAGTTATAAGAATGCAGTCCAAATATTTAATGAATCACTACTGGTCAATTCTGGGCTAGCATGAGCGTATAGAGCTCCTGAGAACTACTACTCAAGGGATTCTGTTGTAGTCATCAGCAGGCTCTTTTTCAGAGGCCTCAGGCACTCATGAGAAAGACTGGGAGCAGAGCGGGCATCTGGGGGAAGCACCCCTTCGTGACATGCCTGTGAGAAGGGAGCAGCAGTCACTGTGGGAGAAGGATCAGGCACCACCAGATCTTCCTCACTACAGAACAAAAGTAACAGAACAGTGGCCATCGGGCTCTGCTGAAGTTTCACCGTAATTAGGGTGTGAAACCAAATGCAACTTGAGGAATCTTCTTGGGTCCAGACCACTAGACGCACTTTAATCTTGTATTGTCTATGAAATGGTCAGGACCACTGAGAAAGCCTCTCACAAAGCCTAAGAACACAGACCTTGGTTGGCGCCGCGGCTCACTAGGCTAATCCTCCGCCTTGCAGCGCCAGCACACCGGGTTCTAGTCCCGGTCGGGGCGCCGGATTCTGTCCCGGTTGCCCCTCTTCCAGGCCAGCTCTCTGCTGTGGCCAGGGAGTGCAGTGGAGGATGGCCCAGGTGCTTGGGCCGTGCACCCCATGGGAGACCAGGGGAAGCACCTGGCTCCTGCCTTCGGATCAGCACGGTGCACTAGCCATAGCACGCCAGTCTTGGTGGCCATTGGAGGTTGAACCAATGGCAAAAGGAAGACCTTTCTCTCTGTCTGTCTCTCTCACTGTCCACTCTGCCTGTTAAAAAAAAAAAAAAGATGAAAGAAGACAACAGTGTACACCTCTCTGCCCATTACTCCTAGGCCAGCAAACAGCAAGACGCAAGGGACAATAGGCTACCAAACCACTGGAGAAAGCATAAAAGCCTTAATAGTGAACTGCTCCAAGGTAGAAACTCTCAGGAGAAGCCTAAAGTTCAGAATGGACAACAAAGACTCCAGCAACCCAAACCCCACCCTCCAACAATTAATGCCAGGGAACTTTTCAGTTATGATGTACTGAAGGTACATTGCAACCACAAAACACGGACTCAGCTAAATTACTGACTAGAGTGATTCAAACTCCCTGATGTACAAAGTAAAGGCTTAGCAGATACCCACTGCCTGGTTCACCACTTTTTAACTCAGTTTCTACTACCCACTAAAAGAAGAAGAGAAAGGAGAAAGGAAGACAGAGTTGAGGAAGAAAAAAATGTAAGAGAAAAATGCAAAGCAAAAGAATCAAGAGAGCCAGACTTAGAGATTAATCAGATGTCTGAATTACCAGAAAAATAATCAGAATGGGAATATGCTAAAAACTCTATTGGAAAAGGCAGACAACCTGCATGACCTGCTGGGAAATTTCTGCAAAGAGAAGCAATAAAAAGGAACAATACTGAGATATTAGAAATATAAAATAATTAACAGAGACAGAGAATGCCTTTGATAGAATGATCCATAGATTTTTACATAGCCAAGGAAATAGTCAACGGATTTCAAGATAGGCCGACAAAATTACCCAAACTGAAACTCAAGATGGAAAATGAGTGAAAAAGCATGAGAATTTTGAACAATTGTGTGACAATACTGAGGTCTAATATTATTATCATTCAAATATCAGAAGTGAAAACAGAATATTTGAGGCGATAACGACTGGTAATTTTCTAAAAAATATTGAATGACATCAAAACACTAATACAAGAAGCTCAGAAACAATAACAGAATAATAACAATAATAACATACAAACACACATATCAATAAACCATCAAGCTGCTCAAGCAAAAACAAAATATACTCCTACATATATCATCTTCAAACTACTAAAAGCCAAAAATAAAGAGAAAATTTTGAAGGCATTTTTTTAAAAAAGACAAATTACATATAGAGGCACAGAGTCAGATTCACAGTGTACTTCCTGTGAGAAACTATGTAATTCAGAAGATTATCGAGTGATACCTTCTGAAGGAAGAACTGTTCACCTATACAAATAAAAAAAATATTTTGTAAAGATTAAGGAGAAATAGTTTTATTCAGACAAACCAAAATGACAAATTCATTATCAGGAGAAGTTTTTCAAGCATAAAAAATGACAACTGGATATACCAAAGAAATGAACAGTGTTTAAAGGAAATTAAATGTCAATTTCAGTTTTTCTTCCTTTTAATGACTACAAAAGCTAATTGCCTAAGGGAGAAGTTGATAAACTTCTTCTAAGGGTCTGATAGCAAATATTTTGTGCTTTGCGGACTCTATACTCTTTCTCAGAACCACTCAACTCTACTTTTCTAGTGTAAAACAATTAAAATTATGTAAACAGATATGCATGGGTATGTTACAATCAACTTTATTTACAAAACTAATTGTAGTTCTGGATTTGGCCTATAGGCCAGGTTCTGACAACCACCAGTCTGGAGCAAAAACTGTTGTGATGCATTGTATGTTTACAAGGTTGTGCAGTTGGTTCTCCTATCCTTGGATTCAACAGACGGAAAATGGCCCCTAGATCCCTGCCTGCCCCACAAAACAAATTGCTTCTCTACTGAAAATACAATTATAATTATATATAAATATATTTTATAATTTATATAAAATATATTTTTCTTGCCATTATCTAAAAATAAATTAAAACAGCAAATTATATATTAATACATTTTATGAGGTATTATAAGTAATCAAGTTATAAAGTACACAGGAGTATATGAGTAGGTTACATGAAAACATTTATAGCAAAATTATGGTAGGAAGTAATTGGGAGTATATTGTATTGTTCTTAATTAAAAGTATAGTATATATGGCTGGCGCCGTGGCTCAATAGGCTAATCCTCCGCCTGCGGCACCGGCACACCGGGTTCTAGTCCCGGTCGGAGCGCCAAATTCTGTCCCGGTCTCTCCTCTTCCTGTCCAGCTCTCTGCTGTGGCCAGGGAGTGCAGTGGAGGATGGCCCAAGTGCTTGGGCCCTGTACCCGCATGGAAGACCAGGAGAAGTACCTGGCTCCTGCCATCGGATCAGCGCGGTGCGCAAGCCGCAGTGTGCCGGCCGCAGTGACCTTTGTGGGGTGAACCAACGGAAAAGGAAGACCTTTCTCTCTCTCTCTCTCTCTCACTGTCCACTCTGCCTTTCAAAATAAAAAAGAGTATAGTATATAATTATAGTCAAATTATTTGAAGGTAGACTGTAACTAATTATAATGTATAGGGTAATTTCTAGAGTAACTACTAGTAACTTGTTCAAAATTAAGCAGTAAGCTAATAAATATGACACTTAAAAAATCAGGAACATTTAAAAAAATTTTTGACCAAAAAGTGTGAATTTATTAAGATGTAACCCTACATACAGCATTCATTGTGTTTGTAATATGAGATTTTTTTGATTTGGAAAAGTCAAGATTGAGGCCCACACTGTGGTGTGCAGGTTAAGTAGCCACTTGCAATGCTGGCATCCCATGTGAGCACTGTTTTGAGTCCTAGATGCCCCACTTCCAAACTAGCTCCCTGCTAATGCATGAGAAAGCAGCAGAGGACAGACCAGGTACTCAGGCTCCTGCCAGCCATGTGAGAGTCCTGGATAGAATTACAGGCTCCTGACTTCAGACTGGCCCAGCCTTGGCCATAGTGGCCATTTGAGTAGTCAACAAGCAGATGAAAGATCTCTCTGTATCTCTGGCTCTGCCTTTAAAACAAATAAATATTTAAAAAAAAAAGAAAAATCAAGATTGAAAAATTAAAGTTTTATTGTAAGTTGAAATAGAAAATGTGTTTGTAATGTCTAGGCTTCTGAAAGAAAATCCATATACTCGTCTTTCTTGGATTGGAAACAGCAAAATAAGTTTTCATGAATATTTAAAATACTCAGGTATTTGCATCATGCTCAGATTAAATTACGTTTATCCAAGCCAGTGTTTCTTTGAAATTTTAAGTTACTGGCATTCACTAATTATGCCACTACTACAGTTTTTGTATGGTTTGTACAAATACTTATTTACATACAAATTTTAATGTTTTGAAGAATTCTACCTATATTAACATACATTATAGTGGTAGCTTTTTTTTTAAATATTAGGCAGAATTTAATAGAAGTCACACAAATCTTGAAATGGCATGTGTATAGTACATACTATGAAGAATTTTTCATGTTAAGAATATCTTAAAACTCCACGAAGTATTTCATATTAATTTCATAATTGGAAAGATCCTACATTGAATAAAAGCATTCATTTTATTCATTCATTTTAAAGGTATGTACTTCACATTTGAAACATTTGATAGTTATATTTCTTTTAACATACTGTTACTGCACAACACCTGTCAACATAAGTTAAATTTCTTTAAAATACAATGGTATGTTCATGTTTATGTTTTTTACTTCAAAAATTATAGCACTCAGATGGTATTTAATGGGAAAGGATCCCTTGGGTGTAAACTGCAATATATTCTTAGGAATACTGCTGTCACATTGTTGACTGTGCACTTAGAAAAGGTGTACTTATTAATCCTTCTTCCTCTGTCTCACGCATATTAGGCATGTACTTCACAGACTCTACAGCCTTCCAAAGTTGTTTTATGATTGTTAATGGGAAGCACTTAACAAAAACTATCGTACCACAGTATCAGTATCCATGAATTACTGAATCACAAGTTTACAAACAATTTATCTATTATCAGGAGAACAAAGAAAATCTTAAAAATCTAGCTATACGCTGGCGCCACGGCTCACTAGGCTAATCCTCCACCTTGCAGCGCTGGCACACCGGGTTCTAGTCCCAGTCGCCCCTCTTCCAGGCCAGCTCTCTGCTGTGGCCAGGGAGTGCAGTGGAGGATGGCCCAAGTGCTTGGGCCCTGCACCCCATGGGAGACCAGGAGAAGTACCTGGCTCCTGCCATCGGATCAGCGCGGTGTGCCGGCCGCGGCGGCCATTGGAGGGTGAACCAATGGCAAAGGAAGACCTTTCTCTCTGTTTCTCTCTCTCTCTCTCACTGTCCACTCTGCCTGTTTAAAAAAGAGAAAATCTAGCTATTAATTGATTAACTGGTGATTTTACAATACGACTTGTGAAAAAGCTGAGATATTTTATCTTTGATAAGGGACTATGAAAAAGTTTATTCCATTTTACTTAAGTGTTTGTAATTGGGGCTGGCATTGTGGTGCAGTGGGTTAAGTCACTGCCTGTGATGTCAGCATCCCATATGGATGTCAGTTCGAGTCCCATTTGCAATCCAGCTCCCTTCTAATATGCATGAGAAGGCAGCAGAAAAGATGGTCCAAGTCCTTGCGCCAATGCATCCAAATGGGAGACCAAGTGCACTTCAGATGGGAGAGTTGGAGGATTCTCCTGGTTTTGGTGTGGTTCCAACCCTGGCTGTTGCAGCCATTCGATGAGTGAATCAATGGATGGAAGCTCTCTCTCTCTCTCTCTCTCTCTCTCTCTCCACACTCTTCTCTCTGACTTTCAAATAAATAAACCTTTAAAAAAGTGTTCATAATCGCAACTTTATGTTTAAGGTTTACCTTGTCTTTTGATTCTTTAGCATTTAGGTGACTATATGGACTAGTAACTATACTAGTAACAAGCATAATATTTATCTTGTATTAAAAATGTTTTTTATGTAAGGAAAAAGCTAATAGTGGAGATAATAGAGTAACAAAAAATACAAACTTCAGTTCAAATCAGGGAAAAAGAACAAAGTAGACAGACTAAATGTTAAACAACTATCAAAATGTTTATACTCCAATAATATTAATAATTACATTAAATATTAACAGTCTACACACACACAAACAAAACACAAACATACAAACCAATTAATCCATTCTTATCAGTATGGATAAGAAGCCAAAACCTAGCTAAGTGCATCTTACCATATTTATTATAATGATATATAAATGTCATTTAATAACCATAGCAATCTTGAGCAAATAGAACAAAGCAGGAGGCATTACATTACCTGACTTTGAAATCTATTACAAACCAAAGGCACGGTATTAAAATCTAACAATATTGGCCAAGAAACAGATATGTAGACCAATGAAATAGAACAGAGACCTGAGGAGTGAACCCATGGATCCATAACTAACTGATCTGTGACAAATGCATGCTAAGAATATGTATTGGGGAAAGGCTAGCCTTTTTAACATGTGGTACTTAGAAAAATGGATAATTGCATGCCAAAGAATAAAAGTAGATTCCTAACTATTACCATGTACAGAAATCAATTCAAAATAGATTAAAGACGAAAATTAAGACCTGAAAGTTTCATGCTACTAGGAAAAAACATGGGAAAAAGACTTCAGGACATGGGAATGGGTACATTGTGTGTGTGTGTGTGGTTTTTTTTTGGTTTTTTTTTTTTTTTTTTTTTTGGACCAGATCCCAAAAGCACAGGAAAAAGAGGCAGAAACAGACAAATGGGGTTTCATTAAACTAAAGGACTTCTACACAGGAAATGAAACAGTCAACAAAGTTCAGACACAATCTACAGAATAAGAAACATATTTGCAACCCATATAGTTGACAAGGGGATCATATCTAGAATATATAAGCAACTCAAACAATTCAACAGCAAAACAAACAAGCAAACAAAAACTCCAAAACCAAATAATTCCATTAAAAAAAATAAGGGGAGATCAAAACAGACATTTCTCAAAGGAAAAATGACCCACAGTTTCATTAAGAAATGTTAAACATCATTACTCATCAGGAAATCCAAATCAAAACCACAATGAGATATCATCTCACTTCAGTTAGATTGGCTACAATAAAAAAAAATGAGGGACTAGATTTTTGGCATAGCAGGTTAAGTCTCTGTCTCTGTCTCTGCCAGCACCCCAGAGGGGCACAGGTTAGAGATCCAGCTGCTCCACATCAGATCCAGCTCCCTGCTAATGCACCTAGGAAAGCAGTGGAAGATGGCCTAAGTCCTTGGGCCCCTGCACCCATGTGAAAAACCCAGATGAAGAGCCTGGCTCCTGGCCTCACCTCAGCCTGTGCCAGCCCTGGCTGTTGCAGCTGTCTGGGAAGTGAACCAGTGGATGGAAGATATCTCTTTCTCTTTCTTCTCTCTCTTTCTCCCTCTCTCTCTGTCTCTGTCTCTCTTCCTCTATCCATAACTTTGCCTTTAAAATAAATAAAAAATAATTTTTTAAAAAAGGACAAAAGATAAGAAGTGTTGGTGATGATGATGATATGTAGAAAAGGGAACACTTGTACACTCCTGGTGGGAATATAAATTGGTATAGCCATTGGAGTAAACACTATGAAGGCTCCCAAAAAACCTAAAAATGGAACTACCGTATCATCTAGCAATTCTAAGATAGATGAAATCAGTCTGTGGAAGAGGCACCTGTACCCCCATATTTAATGTATAACTTCACAACAGCCAAGAAACTCAATCAACTTAATTGTTTATCCAGTAATGAATGGATATATACTATCAAGAACTACTTGGTCACAAAATGATGAAATGTTGTCATTAACAACACCTTGGACAGAACAAGAAGCCATTATATTAAGTGAAATAAGTACAAAAAGACAAGTATATCATTTCACTCAAATGTAGAATATGAGAAATGTTGATCTCATAGAAGTTCAAAGTACAGTGGTGTTCAACAGAGACTGGGGAGGGAAACAGATAGAAGGGGAGATGAGGAAAATTTGACTAATGGACTCTAGGTACAACCAGATAACAGTAAGGAGTTCTGGGGTCCTATGGCTTTCTCTATATAATGTTAATGTAGAGCATTTCTATAATAAAAAAAACTAAAAGTTAGGGTTTTGAATGCTTTCATTTAATAAAGAAATGTTAAACGTTTTCGAAAATAGATATATTTACTTGTATATAGATGTTGAACCATCTATGGTGACCTATAAGTATGTAACTGTTATGTACCTGTCACTTTTTAAAATTTGAACAATATAATGACATAGTTACAAGCAAAGGGATGAGAAAATACATGAATTCAAACAATAATCTAAAGAAAGCTCAAGTGGCTATAGTAACACTAGGAAAAATGAGTTTCACATCAATTAACAGAAAGGATATTCCTCGACTCAATCAAGGCCATTTATGAAAACCCTTCAGCCAGCAACATATAGAAGCAGGAAAGTTGGAAGCATTTCCACTATGTTCAGGAACCAGACAAGGATGTTGACTTTCAGCATTGCAATTCTATATAGTCCTGGAAGTTTTAGCCAGAGCATTAGGCAAGAAAAAGAAATCAAAGGGATAAAAGTTGGAATGGAGGACATCAACTTATCCCTGTTTGCAGATGACCTGATTCTATATATAGGGAAACTAAAAGACTCCACCAATAGTCTACTTGAAGTCATAAGATTTTGGTAAAGTTGCAGGATGTAAAATTAAAACAAATGGGCTGGTCCTTTGGCATAATGGATAAAGCCACCGCCTGTAGTGCCAGCATCCCATATGGATGGCAGTTTGAGTTCTGGCTGCTCCACTTCTGATCCAGCTCTCTGCTATGGCCTGGGAAGGCAGTCCTTGGGCCCCTCCACCTGTGTGGGAGACAAGGAGGAAGCTCCCGGCTGCTGGCTTCAGACTGGCTAAGCTCCAGCCATTGCAGCCATCTGGGGAGTGAACCAGCAGATGGAAGATCTCTGCAAGCAATTTATAGATTCAATGCAATCCCAATCAAAACACCAATGAAATTCTTATCATATCTTGAAAAAATGATGCTAAAATTCATATGGAAACACAAGAAACCCTGAATAGCTAAACCAACCTTAAACAACAAAACAAAAGCCAGAGGCATCACAACACCAGATGTCAAGATAAACTACAGGGCTGTTTATAATTAAACAGCCTGGTGCTGGCTGGCACAAAAAATAGACATAATAGACATATAGACCATTGGGACAGAGTAGAAACCCCACAAATCAATCCACACAACTAAACTCTGACAAAGGAGCTAAAATCAATCCCTGGAGCAAGGACAGTCTCTTCAACAAATGGTGCTGGGAAAAACAGATCTTTGCAGGCAGATACAAAACAAGTCCCCTACCTTACACCTTATATAAAAATGAACTCAAAATGGATCAAGTATCTAAATCTATGACCTGATTCCATCAAATTACTAGAGGAGAAATTTAGCAAACTCTGTAGACATTGGCATAGGCAGAACTTCTGGGAAAAGAACCCAGAATCTCAGGCAATCAAAACAAAAAGATAAAATGGGATTAAATCAAGAAGTTTTTGCACCATATAATGGACACTCAGCAAAGTAAAGAGGCAACCAAGAGAATGGGAGAAATTATTTGCAAACCATGCCACTGACAAAGGATTAATATCCAGAATCCATAAGAGCTCAAGAAAATCAACAACAACAAAAGAAATAATCCAGTTAAGAAATGGGCAAATAAATTGAACAGCCATTTTTCAAGAGAAGAAATTCAAATGGCAAACAGACACATGAAAAAATGTTTAGGATAATTAGCCATCAGGGAAATGCAAATCAAAACCAAAATGAGGTTTTATTTCACCCCAATTAGAATGGCTTTCATACAGAAATCAAAGAACAATAAATGTTGGTGAGGGTGTGGGGAAAAGGTACTCTAATTCACTATTAGTGGGAACATGAACAGGTGTATCCATTGTGGAAGATAAGAAGAAGATTCCTCAGGAAGCTGAAAACAGATCTACCATATGACCCAGTCATCCCACTCCTGGGAATTTACCCAAACAAAATCAAATCAGTAGATGAAATAGTTATCTTTACCTCCATGTTTACTGTAGCACAATTCACAATAGCTAAGATATGGAATCAACTCAGATGTCCATCAACTGTTGACTAGACTTCAATACTCCACTTTCAGCAATGGACAGATCAACCAGAGAGCTCAACAAGGAAACAGCAGATTTAATCGACACTATAGACCAAATAGATCTAACAGATATCTACAGAACTTTTCATCCTACACTTGAAGAATACACATTCTTCTCAGCAGTACATGAAACCTACTCTAGGAATGAACACATACTAGGCCATAAAGCAAGTCTCAGCAAATTGAAAAGAATCGAAATCATAACATGCATTTTCTCAGACCACAATGGAATGAAGCTGGAAATTAGAAGCTCAGGAATCCCTAGAGCATATGCAAACACACGGAGACTGAAAAACATGCTCCTGAATCAACATTGGGTCACAGAAGAAATCAAAAGAGAAATCAAAAACTTTCTGGAAGTAAATGAAGATAACACAACATATCAAAACTTATGGGATACAGCAAAAGCAGTGTTAAGAGGAAAGTTTATAGCAATAGATGCCTGCATCAAGAAAGTGGAGACTGGCGCCGTGGCTCACTAGGCTAATCCTCCATCTGCAGCACTGGCACCCCGGGTTTAGTTCCAGTCAGGGTGCTGGATTCTGTCCTGATGGCTCCTCTTCCAGTCCAGCTCTCTGCTGTGGCCCAGGAGTGCAGTGGAGGATGGCCCAAGTCCTTGGGCCCTGTACCCGCATGGGAGACCAGGAGGAAGCACCTGGCTCCTGGCTTCAGATCTGCACAGTGCACTGGCCATAGTGGCCATTTGAGGGGTGAACCAACAGAAGGAAGACCTTTCTCCTTTCTCTCTGTCTCTCACTATCTAACTCTGCCTGTCCAAAAATGAATAATAAAAAGAAATTGGAAAGGCACCAAATAGATGAACTTTCAATTCATCTCAAGGATCTAGAAAAATCACTGCAAACCAGACCCAAAAACTAGGAAAAGAGAAATAATTAAAATTAGAGAAAAAAATCAACAGAACTGAATCCAAAAAAAAAGACATTACAAAAGATCAGCAAAACAAAGAGCTGGTTTTTTGAAAAAATAAAAAAAAATTGACACACCATTGGCCCAACTAACTAAAAAAAAGGAGAGAAAAGACCCAAATCAATAAAATCAGAGATGAAAAAAGGAATGTAACAACAGACACCACAGAAATAAAGAGTCACCAGAAATTTCTACAAAGAGTTATATGCCAGCAAATAAGGAAATCTATCAGAAATGGATAGATTCCTGGATACAACCTACTTAAATTGAACCATGAAGACATAGAAAAACTAAACAGACACATAACCGAGTCAGAAATTTTATCAGTAATAAAGGCCCTCCCAACAAAGAAAAGCCCAGGATCAGATGGAATCACTGCAGAATTCTACCAGACATTTAAAGAACTAATTTCAATTCTTCAAGATATACTACAGGGCAGTTGTAATCAAAACGTCATGGCACTGGTAACAGAAACAGATGGCTAGACCAATAGAACAGAATAGAAACACCAGAAATCAATCCAAACATCTACAGCCAATTTATATTTGATCAAGGATCTAAAACCAATTCCTGGAGCAAGAACAGTCTATTCAACAAATGGTGCTAGGAAAATTGGATTTCCATGTGCAGAAGCTTGAAGCAAGACCCCTTCCTCACACCTTACGCAAACATCCACTCAACATGGATTAAAGACCTAAATCTACGACCCAACACCATCAAATTATTAGAGAACATCAGAGAAACCCTGCAAGATACAAGCACAGACAAAGACTTCTTGGAAAAGACCCCAGAGGCAAAGGCAGTCAAAGCCAAAATTAACTATTGGGATTGCATCAAATTGAGAAGTGTCCAAATCAATAAAATCAGAGATGAAAAAGGAAACATAACAACAGACACCACAGAAATAAAAAGAATCATCAGAAATTACTACAAGGACTTGTATGCCAGCAAACAGGGAAACCTATCAGAAATGGATAGATTCCTGGACACATGCAACCCACGTAAATTGAACCAGGAAGACATAGAAAACCTAAACAGACCCATAACTGAGACAGAAATTGAAACAGTAATAAAGGCCCTCCCAACAAAGAAAAGCCCAGGACCAGATGGATTCACTGCTGAATTCTACCAGACATTTAAAGAAGAACTGACTCCAATTCTTCTCAAACTATTCAGAACAATCGAAAAAGAGGGAACCCTCCCAAATTCTTTCTATGAAGCCAGCATCACCTTAATTCCTAAGCCGGAAAAAGATGCAGCATTGAAAGAGAATTACAGACCAATATCCCTGATGAACATAGATACAAAAATCCTCAATAAAATTCTGGCCAATAGAATGCAAGAACACATCAGAAAGATCATCCACCCAGACCAAGTGGGATTTATCCCTGGTATGCAGGGATGGTTTAATGTGTGCAAAACAATCAATGTGATACACCACATTAACAGACTGCAGAAGAAAAACCATATGGTTATCTCAATAGATGCCGAGAAAGCATTTGATAAAATACAACACCCTTTCATGATGAAAACTCTAAGCAAGTTGCATATAGAAGGAACATTCCTCAATACAATCAAAGCAATCTATGAAAAACCCACGGCCAACATCCTATTGAATGGGGAAAAGTTGGAAGCATTTCCACTGAGATCTGGTACCAGACAGGGATGTCCACTCTCACCACTGCTATTCAATATAGTTCTGGAGGTTCTAGCCAGAGCTATTAGGCAAGAAAAAGAAATTAAAGGGATACAAATTGGGAAGGAAGAACTCAAACTATCCCTCTTTGCAGATGATATGATTCTTTATTTAGGGGACCCAAAGAACTCTACTAAGAGACTATTGGAACTCATAGAAGATTTTGGCAAAGCAGCAGGGTATAAAATCAATGCACAAAAATCAACAGCCTTTGTATACACAGACAATACCATGGCTGAGGAAGAACTTCTAAGATCAATCCCATTCACAATAGCTACAAAAACAATCAAATACCTTGGAATAAACTTAACCAAGGACGTTAAAGATCTCTATGATGAAAATTACAAAACCTTAAAGAAAGAAATAGAAAGGATACCAAGAAATGGAAAAATCTTCCATCCTCATGGATTGGAAGAATCAGTATCATCAAAATGTCCATTCTCCCAAAAGCAATTTATAGATTCAATGCGATACCAATCAAGATACCGAAGACCTTCTTCTCAGATCTGGAAAAAATGATGCTGAAATTTATATGGAGAAGTGTCTGTACTGCAAAAGAAACAGGAGAGTGAAGAGGTAACCAACAGAATGGGAAAAATATTTGCAAACTTCACAACAGAAAAAGGGTTGATAACCAGAATCTATAAAGAAATCAAGAAACTCCACAACATCAAAACAAACAACCCACTTAAGAGATGGGCCAAGGACCTCAATAGACATTTTTCAAAAGAGGAAATCCCAATGGCCAATAGGCACATGGATCACTTGCCATCAGGTAAATGCAAATCAAAACCACAATGAGGTTTCACCTCACCCCGGTTAGAATGACTCACATTCAGAAATCAACTAACAACAGATGCTGGCTAGAATGTGGGGGAAAAAGGGACACTAATCCACTGTTGGTAGGAATGCTAACTGGTAAAGCCACTATGAAATCAGTTTGGAGATTCCTCAGAAACCTGAAGATAACCCTACCATTCAACCCAGCCATCCCACTCCTTGGAATTTACCCAAAGGAAATTAAATTGGCAAATAAAAGCTGTCTGCACCTCCATGTTTATTTCAGCTCAATTCACAATAGCTAAGACCTGGAATCAACCTACATGCCCATAAACAGAAGACTGGATAAAGAAATTATGGGATATGTACTCTATAGAATACTATACAGCAGTAAAAAAATGAAATCCAGTCATTTGCAACAAAATGGAGGAATCTGGAACACATCATGCTGAGTGAATTAAGCCAGTCCCAAAGGGACAAATATCATATGTTCTCCCTGATCCTTGACAACTAACTAAGCACCTAAAAGGAAACCTGTAGAAGTGAAATAGACACTATGAGAAACAATGACTTGATCAACCCTTGTCCTGACTGTCGAGTAACAACTTACTATTTTATTCCTTTTAGTATATTTTTTTCTACTTAATATCATTGGTTGAACTCTTTAATGAACACACAATTATTCTTAAGCATTTAAAATTAACTGAAAAGTGATCCCTGTTAAATATAAGAGTAGGAATAATAGAGGGAAGAGATGCACAGTTCGGCACATGCTCACTCAGACTTACCCCTATTAGTAGAGCTAGAAATGTGCCAGGGGGTTCCAATTCAATGCCATCTTTTTTTTTTTTTTTTTTTTTTTTTTTTTTTTTTTTTTTTTTTTTTGACAGGCAGAGTGGACAGTGAGAGAGAGAGACAGAAAGGTCTTCCTTTGCCGTTGGTTCACCCTCCAATGGCCACCGCGGCTGGCGCGCTGCGGCCGGCGCACCGTGCTGATCCGATGGCAGGAGCCAGGTACTTATCCTGGTCTCCCATGGGGTGCAGGGCCCAAGGACTTGGGCCATCCTCCACTGCCTTCCCGGGCCACAGCACAGAGCTGGCCTGGAAGAGGGGCAACCGGGACAGGATCCGGCGCCCCGACCGGAATTAGAACCTGGTGTGCCGGCGCCTCAAGGAGGATTAGCCTAGTGAGCCGCGGCACCGGCCTCAATGCCATCTTACTTGTTAAAGTGATCAGTTTAAGTTCATAATTGATCGAAAGTAAAGATAGGATTAAATGTCAAAGGGAGTGTGTAAATAAGACCACTGTCTTATTTATAAATTTATTTTTTTATTTTATTTTTATTTTATTTAGAAATAAAAATTATAAATTTATAAAATTTATTTATAAAAAGGGAAGAATGATCCTATGTGGTAAAAAGGATACATAGCAGACTCATAAAACGTTATTAAATAAAAGTTTACAAAAAAACAAACTATTTGGTAAATTCCTATACATTTTTAAATTCAACAACCTATTTCCAAATAACCCATGAATCAAACAGAAGTCACAATTTAAAAATTTTATATATTTGAATCAAAATAAAGTTACTAAACTAAGTATCAAAATATACTTGGAGAGAAGATACAGTATTAAATGCTTATAATAAATAAAAGAGTCTCAAATCTAAGCTTTCATTATATATCTAGGAAAAGTACTAATTAAATTTAAATAAGAAAAATAATGGATTAACAATTATAATAAATGTAATGAATATTTAGTTTCCAGAATATATTAAAATCAATAAGAAAGCATGAAACAACCCAATCAATATAAAAAGCTATTAAAAGCATAAACAGGTAATTCAGATATATTAAGTAAAATTGCCAAAAAAATATTAAGTGATTCTCAACTTCAGTAGTAATCAGGGAAATGGAAATTAAAACCCAATGAGATATAATCATACAACCATAATACGTAAAATTTTAGTCTTAAAACCTCAAATATTAGTGAAGATTTAGAATAATATAAATATTTATGTACTGCTAGAGCTCCAAATAGAGCAAAAATTAGATTGGTAATATCTAGTAAAGTTGAAGAGCAATGCCACTTCTAAGTTTATTTTCTTGAGGAAGTCTTGCAAATGAATATAAGGTGATAATTTGAAGAATTTCCCTAAGTAATCAAGTTCTAAAAGTATTGCAAACAGCTTAAATGTTCATTGATAAGAAAGTAGAAAAATATATTATTTACTCATTTTATACAGCTGTTAAAATTAGTGAATTCTCATTCTATATAGCAGCAAAAATTAATAAGCATTCATTTTGTAAAGCAACACAGAAAAATTGTTCAAAATATTGAAAAATGGAGAAGGAATGAGGAGGGGTAGAATGAAGCAAAGATAAAGGGATGGTAGTACATAAAGAAAAATTTGAAGCATATAAAACTGTACTGTTTATTTTCATTCATGGGCAAATATATATAATTTACAAATAAAGAGAGGTGCATGATAAACACTAAAATCAGAATAGCTGTGATGTTTGGAGAGCAAGATGGGCATGGGTGACCTAACCCTGGAGAACACAGTTGCCTTCAACTGTATGGGGAAAGTTTTATTAAACAGGGTGATAGATACAAAATATATACCATATTTTTCTTTTTTACTTGGATGTATTCAAAATACCTATTGTAAGTGTAAGTAACCAAAAAGAAGTAAAAAGTTGTATGTTGAGAGAAAATGGAAAGGAGTGATATAAGAGCTTTAAGAGGAAAAATTTTTGACCACCAGGTAAACAGTTACATCTGCATCTTGCTGCACCTGGAGACCACTATTTGTAGGGGTCTCAGTGCCCAGCAGCCTGGGAAAGTGGGATGGAATAATTGACATAGCATGGGGATTTTGCCTGATAGAGCAGTGAAAATCTGAAGCCCAAGATGTAGTACTAACTAAGTGACCAAGGGGCTGCTAGGCTGGATTGAGAAGTCATTCAAGAGGCAAGATGTCATAGAGTGTGAGGTGAGAGAAATATTCTAGTATAAGTGACGAGAACTGCAGGGTGCTGCCATGGGATAAGTAGTGCTGGTAGTCATCAGAGCCAGTAAGACAAAGAAATTATGCATGTAAGGTGTTAGATGAGTCATTTCCATAGAAACTGAAATTGCTCAGAGGGTAATAGTTAGGGCCTGGGGGGGGGGGGGGCAGGGAAAGACTACATTCCAAAGAGAAAAGTCTGCATTTATGAAGAATACCATAAATAGGTGTGGAAGAGCATTATAACTAGACTCTGTAATATTTTGTGAAAATATTTTTTTCATATTCTTTGAAAAGCACAGAGAGGAGAAAGAGTGGGTATGCATTTCTAAGATTTTTCAATATGCTAGTTCACTCCCCAAATCCCTATAGCAGCCAGGTCTGGGTCACCTGAAACCATGAGCCAACAACTCATTCTGAGTCTACCATGTGGATAGCAAAGACTCTGGTACTTGAGCTATCACCTGTCACCTTCCAGCATATGCATTAGCACAAGGCTGAAATCAGAAATGGAGCTGGTATTTGATCCCCAGGCAACCTGGTATGAATTGGGGGCATCCCAAGTAACATTCCAACTCCTGTACCAAACCCATCCCTCAAGATATCTTTAACCGTAAATGAGATCATAACAACTTAAGGGGTCTCCTGCAGTTCTAAGAAAGTGCTAACCCTGCATGTGGGATATGTGGTAGGTGGGCCATCTACATTAGGGTAGCAATATGGAATCAGTGCCATGTGAGAAAGCCAGCTTCTGTGAAATAAGATAGAGGAAACATTCTACAAAGTTAGAAGGTGAAATCTGCTTTTCATAGGAAGAGAAAACCACCCAGACATCAGGTAATATTTTAAAAGTGGGAAGACTGAGTTGTGGCTAACTAAGCCCATAGCAGAGGGGGAGGATACATAACAAGAAATGCTGGTCGCTTCAGTGTATCCAGCACGAAATGGTTTGTGGGTACAGTATCACAGACTATCCATGGGTTCTAAACGTACCTTTGGTTAAAGAGGTTTCCTGACCAGTGTAGGCTAAAGCCCAGGCAGGGAAGATTGGTGGCCCCATGATGCTACATGCCTGTCTCTATAGTTTTAGTTTCTAATGTTTTGATATGAAATGCTGAGTGAATTATGTCCTACCAATCGCAAAAAAGAAACAGAATGTCTAGTTTTGTTATGCTGATGATGTAGTCCTTTAATGGCTAAGTCACTACATTTGCTCATATCACAACAGTATTTTGGAAATTTATTCTGGTAAACCAGATATAATTCACAATGCCAAATTGTTTATCAAAATCTTCTAAACACCTAAGTTTTACAAGATAGTTTATTCAGGTGTTCTTTGGATATCCAAAATGCTATATAATCAATGAACAGGTAAAAGCAGGAATGTGATCCAAAGGGTGTTTTGCTTCTGCTTTCTCTGTTACTTTCCCCTAAAGGATATTTTGAAGACTACTATGACTCTAGATCAATAATATTAAATTTGCAATTAGGTCCCTGTACTCAGAAATAAGAATTTATTCTGATTTAACATCATTCAAAAGTAATGCTAGGATAAAAGTTTCAGTAAAAAAGGTATCACTTTGAGGAAAATGGTATAAATTGATAAATTTTGTATTTTACCTAAAAACACCATTGAGCATTATTTAAAGCTCAAAGACTCTCCAATCTTCTCACAGGGCTCCATGATCAGGCAGAGGATGAGTCCTGTCAGAGCAGCACATGAGCAAGCATAGGGCAGGAAATCAGATGCATCAGGAGACAACTGAATTCTCCAGGCCATGGTTTTGCACCAGTATTAAATTCCACAAAACCTTCTTTGTCACAAGAGTAATATATATGAAAATTGTCAGGGCTCCAGTTTTATCCAAAATTTTGAAGCAACCATTCCAGCTGCACACTAGCATTACAACTAGTTAGTGATGTTCTCAGCTTTACCACGAGGCAGCTGTATTGACATGAGACAGATAAGGAAGACCTACAGATCCTGAAAGATCAAACAGTAACAGTCTTAAAAGGTACAGCCTCTCAAAACATGGTCCCTGACCACTCACAGCAGCATCTGCCTTACATAAAAGGTGTAGTGGAACCCAAAACCTTAAGCCACATGCCAGATCTACTAAATTAGAAAATGTCTTTTTAACAAAGACTTTTCCATGCACATTTAAGTTCAAGGAGTATCACAATAAAGCATAGAAGATCCCCCAGTTTTCAGGATCATAAATTACAAGAGCTAATAGAGAATTATGTGAGATAAAAAGCCAGTATGGGCTAAAGGCTCTTGTAACTTAATCAGACTTTCTTGAGTAATAACAGGAGCTATCATACATTCTGGCCTGGGCTTCAGTCTCTCAAGCTACTGCTTCATGTCCCAGCATCATTTCTGCCAACCTGTCCAGGATCTCTTAGACGCCATTGACACTTGCCTACCTCTCACTCACCTTTAAATTGGCCATCTTGTGATTGACTTTTGTCATTATCCAGCCCTGATACAACCTTGCCTCTGTCATACCATTGTCCCTGACATACTTGCTCTCCTCAGTGGCAGCTCTGCAGCCTGATGCTTGGCAGTTTGTTCTGTTCTTAGCAAGGACTGACAAAGGTACCTCTGAGGGTAAACAGAGCCAGTTCATGGCATATAAAATTTTGGAATGTGCTATGGTACCGAAGGACGGTTAGATGTCAGATCACAATAAATATCAGTGTCTTACTATTAAACCAGGATCATCTGTAATTTACTAAAAATCTTTGGACTGGGTTTTGGGGGCACACAGCAGTTCAGCACATAGCAATTCAAATTGTGACACATGGAAATAGGGAGGGAAGAGAGACCTAGACAATAGATACAATCAATTCCATAAAATATCATTGACTAGGCTGTAACACGTCCTTTTAATCCTTGGAAATAGCAAACCAAAAGGGGCTCTACCAATATCCACATCCAACTTCCCCAAATTCTATTTCTACTACTGTTTTTGAAATGCATTTTAGCCAAGAGTAGTCACAATTTCCAAGAATATTTATGTGCCTTTCTGTATTGTCACTATAAACATCTATCTTTATTATTTTTTTAATTGTTTTTTAATTAAATATAAATTTCCAAAGTACAGTTTATGAATTACAATGGCTCCCTCATATAATTCCCTCCCACTCGCACCCCTCCCATCTCCCACTCCCTCTCCCATTCCATTCACATCAAGATTCATTTTCAATTATCTTTATAGACAGAAGATCGATTCAGTATATATTAAGTAAAGATTTCATCAGTTTGCACCCACACAGAAACACAAAATGTAAAATACTGTTTCAGTACTAGTTATTGCATTACTTCACATTGGACAACACATTAAGGACAGATCCCACGTGAGAAGTAAGTACACAGTGACTCCTGTTGTTGACTTAACAATTTGACACTCTTGTTTATGGTGCCAGTAATCTCCCTAGGCTCCAGTCATGAATTGCCAAGGCTATGGAAGCCTTTTGAGTTTGCCGACTTCAATCTTATTCCGAAAGGGTCATAGTCAAAGTGGAAGTTCTCTCCTCCCTTCAGAGAAAGGTACCTCCTTCCTTGATGGCCCCGTTATTTCCACTGGGATCTCACTGGCAGAGATCTTCCATTTAGTTCTTTTTTTTTTTTTTTCAGAGTGTCTTGGCTTTCCATGCCTAAAATACTCTCATGGGCTCTTTAGTCAGATCCAAGTGCCTTGTATCCCTTTAATTTCTTTTTCTTGCCTAATAGCTCTGGCTAAAACTTCCAGAACTATATTGAATAGCAGTGGTGAAAGTGGGCATCCCTGTCTGGTACCAGATCTCAGTGGAAATGCTTCCAACTTTTCCCCATTCAATAGGATGTTGGCCATGGATTTTTCATGAATTGCTTTGATTGTATTGAGGAATGTTCCTTCCATACCCAGTTTGCTTAGAGTTTTCATCATGAAAGGGTGTTGTATTTTATCAAATGCTTCTCTGCATCTATTGAGATAACCATATGGTTTTTCTTCTGCAGTCTGTTAATGTGGTGTATCACATTGATTGATTTGCGCACATTAAACCATCCCTGCATACCAGGGATAAATCCCACTTGGTCTGGGTGGATGATCTTTCTGATGTGTTCTTGCATTCTGTTGGCGAGAATTTTATTGAGGATTTTTGCATCTATGTTCGTCAGGGATATTGGTCTGTAATTCTCTTTCAATGCTGCATCTTTTTCCGGCTTAGGAATTAAGGTGATGCTGGCTTCATAGAAAGAATTTGGGAGGGTTCCCTCTTTTTTGATTGTTCTGAATAGTTTGAGAAGAATTGGAGTTAGTTTTTCTTTAAATGTCTGGTAGAATTCAGCAGTGAATCCATCTGGTCCTGGGCTTTTCTTTGTTGGGAGGGCCTTTATTACTGTTTCAATTTCTGTCTCAGTTATGGGTCTGTTTAGGTTTTCTATGTCTTCCTGGTTCAATTTACGTGGGTTGCATGTGTCCAGGAATCTATCCATTTCTGATAGGTTTCCCTGTTTGCTGGCATACAAGTCCTTGTAGTAATTTCTGATGATTCTTTTTATTTCTGTGGTGTCTGTTGTTATGTTTCCTTTTTCATCTCTGATTTTATTGATTTGGGTCTTTTCTTTTTTAGTTAGTTGGGCCAATGGGGTGTCAATTTTATTTTTTCAAAAAACCAGCTCTTCATTTGGCTGATTTTTTGTAATTTTTTTTTGGATTCAATCCTGTTGATTTCTTCTCTGATTTTAATTATTTATCTTCTCCTACTAGATTTGGGTCTGGTTTGCTGCAGATTTTCTAGATCCTTGAGATGAATTGAAAGTTCATCTATTTGGTGCCTTTCCAATTTCTTGATGTAGGCACCTATTGCTATAAACTTTCCTCTTAACACTGCTTTTGCTGTATCCCATAAGTTTTGGTATGTTGTGCTGTTATCTTCATTTACTTCCAGAAAATTTTGATTTCTCTTTTACTTTCTTCTATGACCTGTAGATTCCCGACAATATTTTTTAGATTTCTAATTTCCTCTTCTTTTCTTTGGTTTGACTGTATACTTTCCTGTTCTCTTTCTTCTAAGTCCGATATTCTCTCTTCTGCTTCACCCATTCTGTTTTTAAGGCTCTCTAATGTGTTTGTCATTTGATCTATTGAATTCTTCATTTCATTATGATTTCTCGTCACTATCACAGTTTCATGTTCCACTAGTTGCTTCATTTTGATTCCTTCTTAATATTTCATTTTCACGAGATTTTCTATCCTGGCCAGTAAGGATTTCTGTAGTTCAAGAATTTGTTTTTGAGAACTTCTTAATGTTCTTATCAATTTTTTGAGATCCACTTCTTGCATTTCTTCTACCTCGCCATCTTCATAATCTTGAATTGGGGTGTCTTTTTCATTTTGGGGCGTTGTAGTGTCTTGCTTGTTCTTGTTACCTCAGTTTCTGCGTTTGTTTGGCATTGTGGAGATATTCTTCGATTTCTTTGTTGTGGTGTTTTTTTTTCTCATTATACTATGACTCTAGATTAAGTGGACTGTCTGCTTTTGATGGAGCCTTAGAGGCTTGAGATGGATGTGGCCTGAGAGCTCTGTTTGGTTCCTCAGGGTTAAGGGTGTGCCAAAGGTGACACTCCCAGGTTAGGCGTGGTAAATCTCTTTCTTTTTTTGATTCAAAAGGGAAGTAATTCCGCACAGCTGAGCAGAATTGAGGTAGTTAGCAGGCGAATGATATACCCACAGGAGCCAGAGATTGGAAGCTCTTTCCCAAGGACCACACAGGGAATATGTTCTGCCCTCAGTGTGGGCTCAAATTCTCCTGCAGTCTCCCACTGGGTTGCCAAGGTTACCAAATTGTAGCATCTCTGGAAAGTACTCGTGTGCATTCCGTGAGTTCTCTCCCCCACCGTCTCTTTTTTCACAGTCTCAGTTCAGTAGCACCACACATTCACTAGGTCCTAATCTCCTGTTATTTCACCTCCTGCCCCCAGAGTCAGGTTTTTCTGCTAGGCTCAGGGCCGTTTCAGATCTGAGGTTGCCCTGCTTATGACGTATGTCCAAAATGGCGCCTGCTCTTTGTCTTGCTCGCCTTTGAGAGGTGAGCGGAGAGAGAGAAACTTGTGTCTGTATTGGTCACTTTTTTTTTTTTCCTCTCTCTTCTAGTTAGCCTGGTGAACTTTTCCCCATGGGGTTTCAAGCCTCGTACCCTCTAGTCTCCTCTTTCCGCTTGCCTGCCGGTGTCTTGGGCTATTGAGCTTCGGCTCACCCTGCGTTCCAGCGCTGGTGTGTTGAGTCTGCCCCTGGTGTCCCAAACTGTGGGCTCCCACGCTCTCCATGCAGTTCCACTGTGAATCACTAGTTCTGGAAGAGTTTCCTCTGCTGTTTCTTCCCCTGTTCTTCCTTGAACCTGCAGTATCTCCACTTTTATTAAACTCTCTCTTCCTGGACTATCAGTGTGCTCCCTTCCTATTCTGCCATCTTGCCACTCTCTTCTGCATCTATCTTTATAACAAATTTATAAAATCACTCCAGCTAGGCAGGTTAAAAATTGAAGATTAAAAATTGCTCCAGAATATACTTATTAACTGGAGAAACCTGGATGTAACCCTGTCTCTTATTCCAGAACATCTTGTGTACCGTATTTGCCAATCACTTTTGAATTCTAACACACAAATGTTTTTAAACTTGCATTATCCCATGAGAAAAAAATAGGGCAGAGGAACAGAAAGAGAAGAGGAAGGTTTGAAAGACATTTCTCTTATATTTCCTGTTATTCTCAAAAATAAACACCCCTGGAAAATCAATAGCTTAACAATACAGCTTTTAATGTCCAAATACCACCACCTATAAGCACAAAAGAGAAAGGACACAATACACAATTTTATGATCCTATTTAAAATGTCTGCCTGAGATATACCATATCTCCGGTCATTTCACGGAATTGTGATGTGAATATGCTTTCGGTCAACAAGCCAGCATGAAAAACATCAAGAATAAAAATTCAAAATCAATGATGTTTGAAAATGCAGTCTAATGTTTGAATACATCCAATTCTCCAGACCCTGCTACCCAGCATTCTGAATACTTAACAAAGGGATTATACACATTTGCTTCTTTGAATCATAACTCTCTTTTGGAGATCAAAACCAAGTCAAGAAATAATCCCAAATCACACTGATTAAACAAATGATTGTGGAAGCCAGCAAAATCCTGACATTTAATAGGATAGTAAACAAGACAGAGTCCTCAGTTTTTTTTTTTTTTTTTTTTTTTTTTTTTTTTTTTTTTGACAGGCAGAGTGGACAGTGAGAGAGAAAGACAGAGAGAAAGGTCTTCCTTTGCCGTTGGTTCACCCTCCAATGGCCGCTGCGGCCAGCGCGCTGCGGCCGGCGCACCACGCTGATCCGATGGCAGGAGCCAGGAGCCAGGTGCTTTTCCTGGTCTCCCATGGGGTGCAGGGCCCAAGCACCTGGGCCATCCTCCACTGCACTCCCTGGCCACAGCAGAGAGCTGGCCTGGAAGAGGGGCAACCGGGACAGAATCCGGCGCCCCGACCGGGAATAGAACCCGCTGTGCCGGCGCCGCAAGGCGGAGGATTAGCCTAGTGAGCCGCGGCGCCGGCCAAGTCCTCAGTTTAACAATGAAAATGTGCTTTTAGTTCATTGTAATTCAGTTTGTTTCCCATGTGTTTCAAAGCAGGGTAAGAACAATGTTGGTCTCCACTGTATAGGGAGTAAAAGGAAAGATGGAACAGTGGCAAAGGAACTGATGAGAAGACACATGTCAGATCACTGCGGACCCACACTCCAGCAAACAAGATTTGTTTTCTGATCATCCTTAACTGAGATGCCCATGGCAGAATTATCTAAGAGAGAGAAAATTTGTTTTTGTTGGGTTTACTATATACTCGAAATGTGATGGCTACAAAGCAGGCACCCGGAACCAAACTAAGATTGGGTTGCAAACCAACATCTGGACTTTAGTTAAGATAAAGAGCTCTGTGGGCTTAACAGTTAAAAGGGCATAATCTGTATACATATCTCATAATTTGAATCATGGCAATTAAGGAACAGACATGGACTTCTGGCACATGGAAATCTGTGCACAGGAAATCTGTAATTCCACAGAAGGAGAAAGGCATTCTTTCTCACTAAAAAGGGGACATTTTTCAGTTACCAAGTTTAAAAATCTCCAAGAATTAAAGAGATTGTGTCACTGGGGCCCCATTATAACCTGTGATGATATAACAAGATTTCTATGATGGCCTTAACACTGTGATGTGGTACCAGCCCTTACACTTGGAGGAAGTGTAAATTTCATCATACTGATAAATTGAACTATCAGCGATTCTTTGCAATTACTTCAATGTCATGTCTGTAAGTATTGGCTCTGTTCCTCTGGGGCGAAAACTGGAAGATTATCAGGACTTCATGTATCTTCAGTATTGTAAAGTCTGTCAAGCATACAAGGCAAGGTGCTACATATCCTATCACTGCTTAAAGTGTAACAGGTATGTGATCAAGGTGGGCCACCACCATCCTTGGATCAAAAACTGTTGTGGCTTCTTCCTACACTCACACACACATGCACACACACACACAGAGACACAGGTTTGCATTATTTACGTGTGTGTGTATGAAGTAGCCACAACAGATTTGTGTGTGTGTGTGTGTGTGTGTGTATAACTTTTAGCACCACCGGGTTGTATCTATACTTTTGTATTTAACATTTATTTGAATGGCAAAGTGACAGAAAGAGAGGGAAAAGAGAAAGAGAGAGCTATATACTCCAAATGGCCACAAGAATCAGGGCTGAGCCATATCAAATCCAGAAGCCAGAACTCCATCTGCTTTCCCACAAGTGTAGAAGGAACCCAACTGCTTTGGGCCATCATTTGCTGCCTCCCAGATGCATTAGCAGGAAGCTGGATCAGAAGCGGAGGACCCAGACTCAATCAGAGTCCCTCCAATATGAGACTTGGGTGTCCCAGAAGCTTCTCTGTCTGCTGTGCCACAACACCTGCCCCCCACATTTGTCTGGACTATCTACAATATGTACATGCAGAATTACAATCAGCTCTCCTTTTGGTGGAACACAGTGACAGCTGATATGAGTGCAGCCCAGAAAGTTCATCTTCCAGTTGCATTAGCTGCATTTGTCGCCACCTTATTTGCCTTAGGATTAGCTTTAGGATCAACCATAGCTACTGGGGAGGCTGAAAATGATTTTTAGAAACAAAACCTCTATTAAATCATGGATTGAGAAGAATGCTAAAGATCAAATTAAATATTAACAAGTAGAAGAAGTCTTGGTTTTTCTCTATGATAGGAAAAAGAGATGGAAGAACTTTAAATAGGTATGTACTATGTCAGAGCCCTGAAGATGATAGATTGGAGGCATAATATGAGAGGCTGTTCCCAGGACATCTTAATAGAACAGTTGAAGCAAGCACCAAACAAGAGAGCCAGAGTGTTCACAATAAAGTAATAGAAGATTATGACTGTGCTTGCTGCCCTTTGAATAAAGGAATAAAAACCTACTCACAAGACCCTGAACTGAAGAGCCTTGAACACAGCTACAAAAAGGGAGTTCATCTCATCCATAAGAAATTTAAGATATTGATTGTAGTGAGGTAGACATATTGATGATTCCTTTGTAGTAGATGTTTCAAGAATAAAAGGGTGAAGGGCCAGCATAGTGGTGTAATGGGTTAAGCCACCACCTGTGATGTCAACATCCCATACAGTTGCTGGTTCTAGTCCTGGCTGCTTAACTTTTGATCCAACTCCCTGCTAATGTGTCTGGGAAGGCAGCAGAAGATGGCCCAAGTCCCTGGGCTCCTGTACCCACATGGGAGACCCAGAAGAAGCTCCTGGCTCGAGGCTTTGGCCTGTCCCCACCATGGCTGGTGCAGTCATTTTGGGAGTGAACCAGCAGATGGAGGATTCTCTGTCCCTCCCTCTTCCTCTGTGACCTGCTTTCAAATAAAAATGAATCTTTAAAATAAGTAAATAAATAAATATAAATAAATAAAGGTGATCCCCTAGAAATTGTGTGGGAAAATGTCCCTGTGGTGCTGAAACATATGGAACCCCAGATAGCAAGGAGGAAAATAGATGACCACTGCTAAATTGAAATTATTCTGTATGTCTGCTTCCTTATTCTAAAATTGTACATATTAGTAAAGATTTGTGCAGTGAGCTAACTCTGGTTAAGGTGTTCTTTTCCTCAAAGATAATCTTGCACCATGATTTATGTTTATTGCCATTTTGAAATGGAGAAGTCTTTCTGCAAATGCCTTTGAATTTCTCTCCCTTGTCACCTCCTCTGCTTTTCCCTAGAAGGAAAACCATTTTATAGAAGGGAGTCAATTACACTTTACCCAGGGTTTTTAAAAAATTAATTAATTTTCAAGTAGGTGGGGGAGAGAGAGGGAGAGGGAGAGGAGTGAGACAGACAGAAATATTTTTGATTTGTTGATTCACCCTCTAAATGCCCACAATAGCCAGGGCAGGGCCAGGTAGAAATCAGGAGCCCAGAACTCCATGCTGATCTCCCATATGGGAGGCGGATGTCCAAGTACTTAGGCCATCTTCTGCTGCCTTCCAAGGACCACTGTCATGGAGCTGGACTGGAACCAGTGTAGCCTGGACTCAAATCTGCATTCTAATGTGGGATGCCAGAATCACATGTAGCAACTTAACCTGCTGTGCCACAATGCCTGACAGTACACTAGGATGTAGTTCTCCATTTGCTATAAGTATTGTCATTGGATGCTTTTATTTCCCCCTCCATTGATATTTCTCATATGATATTCTAGACACTACAGGTTCAATTCAAGCTCAAATTTTACCTGTCTTTTAATAATGCAGATTCTATCGAATCAAATAAATATCAAAGGATGTTCTGTATAAAAAAAGAGGGAGGCTCTGTCAATCTTTGCGACTAAGCACCTTGATTCCCAGAACCCAGATGGCAATAGATCTGAACCAGAATTGGAATTGCTCCTGACAGTGACCAGAAGTCCTGAGGGGGAGCACACGGACCAGTAATAGGGTCCCAGTAACTCCGCCCAGCTCATGAGGGGGGCTACAAAACTGAAAGCATCTAAGAATTACACAGCAGAGGGAGTGGATAAGGGGAGGGTTGCTGGTGGGAGGGACGTTATGGGGGGGAAGCCATTGTAATCCATATTCTGTACTTTGGAAATTTATATTCATTAAATAAAAGTTAAAAAAAGAATTACACAGCAGAGACAGGAAAACAAGCTTGATATGACCACAGTCTATGATACTCTATGGCAACTTCTCCTTTATAAATATTTCATGTGACACTTTGGACATTGAATCTCTAATAAACACATGTAAAACTTTGAGCCTCAATTAGACTTCAAAAAAAAGTATCATATAGAAAAGTCTGAAATAATGTAACACAACAGTTATATAGCAGCTTGTGAGATGTGTAGGGACTTAAATGTCTTTCTCTGTCATCTTATGAATAAATAAGGACAAGAATTTATTGTTCACACTTAAGATGACCAGTTTTGGGGCCAGCATCCCAAGGCCAGTATCCCATATGCAAGTGCTGATTGGACGCCCAGTTACTCTTCTTCCAATCCAGCTTCCTGGTAGTGCACCTGAGAAAGCAGCAGATGATAGCCCAAGTATATAGGCCCTGGACACCCATATGGGAGACCCAGATTGAGTTCTTGGCTTCTGGCTTTAGCCTGGCCTAATCCTGGTTGTTGTAGCCATCTGGGGGATTGAATCAGAGGGTGGAAGATCTTGAGTGAGCTCTCTTGCTCGCTCACTCTCTCTTCTCTCTCATCCTGTCTCTTCCTCTCTGTGATGTTCTGCCTTACACATAATTCAGTCTTTTAAAAAATGACAGGCTTCTTTTTCTGACACTTTTCTTCAAACAAACAATATTAAAAATCGGATGGTTCTTAGAGTCCACCTCCCTTCCTTCTGTCTCAAAGAGCAGACGAGTGTAGAGAAGATAGTAATTTGGCTAGAAGGTGACAGCTTTTTTCAGATATATTAAAGAAACAGAATATGAAGAAGCGTGCCCACAACAGGGTCAGATGCTTCAAATTCTTATGAACAGAGCCCCCCACACATAGACCTGAGACCAGTTAATATCATCTGCTAGAGCAAAAATAAATCTGAAGCTTTGATTATGTCCTCAGGCTATTTCTAATACAGACATCATCAGAAGTTATTAATTTGCAGAGCTGATTGAATTGCTTATGATGATACATTTCAGGCTCAAATTAGTGTTGACTAAATTATCCACAGTTTCTGATGATGGATTACTCATTTTCTTTTGAAATTTTAAATTTCAAAGTAAGACAGATACCAAATTTAATTAAAATTTTTATCTTCTGCTTTTTATGATGACAGGCAAGGAAAATGTATATATATGATTATTATAATTTCACTTTAGCTCTCCAGAGATATTCATAAAGAGCCTGAGGTTATCTACAGGAATATAATATGGCATAGCTAAGTTTTCTCATTCCTACTGCCTACTGCATACAGATAATACATCTTATTTTCACTATAAGAAATTCTTATTCCCTAATATGTGCATACACATTCTCCATTAAAATATTTATTCAATAAGACTGCTTAACATTGATAGACTTAGAGCAACTGATGTGTATTGTAAGAAAAAAAAACAGAACAGTAAAATTGAATTGCCAAACTTTGAGCAAAATATCTACAAGAACTAAGATGAAAGGTAAAGTTTTAGACTGTTGCTCCACCTGGAAATTCACCTAATATTTCTTTGGTACATCATACAAAGCTAGAGAAAATTCAAATTATGGACTGGTCTAAAGAATCTGTAACATTAGTTGATCTTCTGTGATTAGCTGGAGTGTTGAAGGCCTACCACCAAAGGCAGCAGGAGATGGGAGCTCAAATTTTATGTGAAAGTATGTCATTAGTTTGTGCCAGAATACTGAATTAAACAACACGTGCAGATTTCCTTCTTTCTTTCCTATAAACACCTTTGGTCCTAGATGTAAGGAGAAATGAGGAAAGGGACTACCATAACCATTAATTCATGTGCTCTGCATTTATTGGACACCAACTATATAGAGTGCACATTATGTCCTTGCCATTATACACACAACTCTACACACCTTCCTATAAACTCATGCCCCTGCACTTTTTGCCATTTAAAATTCCCTCTTTTCGCCCTGGCAAACTATTCTGAGAAGTTCTTTGCTAGTTTTGTGCCCTTGCATAGCAAGTTAACAAACTTGCCTTTGTTTGACTATTTATTGTTTTGCTGGAATCTTTTCGTTTGTTCTTTTCTGCTATGCACAGGTGGATCCTTTTTACGTGGCACTTATCATCACAGTAATTCAGCAACAGAGAGGATGTAGCAAAGTGATAAACCAACTAATTGTTGACACAGATTCCCTAAGCACCTCCACATAACTGGGACCTTAGTAAATTTACTTAACCACACTGTCCCTTAGTTTCCTAGGCAATGAGAAAATGGTAATACCTGTCAAATAAATAGCAGAGAGATTTAATAAATTTACATATGCAAAGCTTTAAAGTATTCCATTTTTTTTAGCCACAATAGGCCAAGGCAACCAAAGAATATGTCCCTCATGACTAGGAACAAACATAAAATGCAATCTAAGGATTTTGAAAAATAAAAGAACACAGAACAATGTTAGAAGTTAAAATTCAGAAAGTTAACCATATGAGGTGATATTTTTTCTTCCATATTTTCTCATTTTTAAAAATATGAGGACAGCTTCCATTTTTGACATGTGTCATAAAACAAACTGATAAATTGAAAGGAATTGAAACTGTATAAAGCATATTCTGAGACCACAATGCTCTTAAACTAGAATTCAGCAATAAAAAGTTGGAAAATACAAATATGTAGAACAAAGCAAAATGCCCATATCAAATTTGTGGGATGTAGCTAAATTAGTGCTTATAGAAAAATAGAAAGTGCTTATGTTAGAAATTTCAAGTAAATGATCTAAGCTTCCATTTTAGAAAACTAGAAAAAATACATTAAACTGAAAGCAAGCAGAAGTAATTAAAAGAAATAATGAAATCGATCAAGTTGAAAATTAAAACAGAGAAATTAATGAAATCAAAAGCTAATTCTTAAAAGACCAATAAAGTTGTTAAACCCTACACAGACTGACTAATAAATAAAAGACATAAATTACTAATATCAAGAATATAAGAGGTGACAGCACTACAAACCATATTAGATGATTCTGTTTATGTAAAGTATGCAGAGGAGACAAATCTCTGGTGACAAAAAGTAGTTAAGTGGTTGCTTAGGGACAGAGAGGTTGAGGAGAAATTGTGCTACAGGCTAAGGGATGCAGGGTTTCTTCCTGAGAAAATTTAAATGTTCCAAAATTTTGATAGATGCAGAACTCTGTGAATTTACTGAAAATGATAGACTTATATAAGTTAAATGACTAGACTGTATGGTATGTGAATTATGTCTCAGCCAAAACTGTTTGAAAAAATAAGAAAGAAGTGAGCATTGTGGTATAGTGGCTAAGGCACCGCTTGGGACACCATCGTCCTGTATCAGAATAACTGGGTTTGAATTCCAGCACTGCTCCTGATTCCAGGTTCCTGCTGATGCGCACCTTGGGAGGCAGCAAATGACAACTCAAGTAATCCTGTCCTTGCCACCTATTGGAGACCTACAGTGAGTTCCTGGATACTGGCTTCAGCCTGGCCCAGCTCTGACTATTGCACACAGATGAGAGATCTATATCTTTTATTCTCTGCCTTTTAAATAAAATTATCTTAAAAATAAGTTTATTCTAGTTGTGTAATACAAGGGTAGTATGTGAAAATCAATTGCATACTTATAAACCATTAGTGAAAAATAAGAACTGAAATTTCAGAAAACAAATCACATATAACACCAAAAAATCGCATTTTAAGAATAGATAAAAATGTATATAGAATCTGTGTGCTGTAATAAAAACATCTAAGAAAGAAATCAAGGGGCCAGCATTGTGGCATAGTGGGTAAAGCGACCTACTGTGACACTGGCATCCTACATGGGAACTGGTTTGATTCTCAGATGCTCCACTTCTGATCCTGGTCCCAGCTAATCTCCTGGGAAAGCAGCAGAAGATGACTCAAGTGTTTGGGCCCCTGCCACCCACGTGGGAGACCTGGATGGATCTCCTGGCTCCCAATTTCATCTTGCTCAGCACTGGCCATAGTGGGGGTGTGAGCCAGTGGATGGAAGATCTGTCTGTTTCCTTCTCTCTTTTAAAATAAATGAACACATTTCTTTAAAAAAAGAAATCAAATAAGACCTATCTAAACAGTTATTTCTTGCTCATAGATTACAAAACTCATTACTGCTAAGATGTTGACTTTCTTGAGAGTGACCTATACAATCAGTATAATTATAATCTAAGCAAGATTACTGTTGGTATCAACAGGAAATTAATCCTAAAATGTATAATGAAAGATAAAGGAAATAGAACAGTCAAAACAAGTTTGAAAAAGTAGAAGAAAAAGTAGAGACCTCATACTACCTAATATAAAATATAGTAAGACTGGAAAAAGTATAGATACCCCAAAAAATTAAAACAGAAATAACAGAGAAAAACATGTTTACATACATGGTAAACTAAGTTTTGCAAACATTGAGAAGATGCAAAGGCAATTCACTGTAGAAAAAGAAATATTTTGAACGAAATAGTGCTAAAACAATTGAATATTCAGGTGCAAATAGCAAGAATAAACACACATCTTATATTTTATTAATTAACTCAATATTGATCAACTTCAACATATAAACTATGAAACTTCTAGACCAAAATGTAGGAGACAATCCTATTGATCTTTGCAGAGATTTCTTGATTGATACAAAGGTATAACTCATGAAACAATAAATTTGACTTTATGAAAATTAAAATCTTTAGAGCTGGAGCTAAGACGGCCACTAAGTAAGAAGCTCCAGTAAACACCTCTTGACAGAGGCACCAGCGTGAACAGCTATACGCACACCAAATCACCTTCATAAGAACTCCAGAAGCCAGGAGAGACCTCATGCCTTGTCTTGTTATAAGCCTAAGAAAGTCACACTGAAGAAGGCAAGAAGGGAAGAGTGTCTCCCCTCCTCCAGTTCCAAGGAGCACTGGTGTGGAGAGATGCCTCCTGTTTGAGATAGGGAGACTGAATTGAATCCAGTGTCAGGTCCGGGGCAAAAAAATTCTTCAGTTCAGCTGAGCCCACAAGCCCCTGCCCCCACATCCATGTCTTGCATATTTGGAGCTTCCATAGCTAGGTGGCTTCTGTGACCCCCTCCCCGAACCACCTGCAGAAAGCAAATCTCCAGCCCTGCAAAAGGACTAGAAGGCACTCAGGAAAAAATCTTGGATCTCAAAGCTGGGCCTACCATGCCAAGATTCAACACCCAGTTAAGCCTAAAAGCCTCTACCACCCAGCTGATGCTGGGAAACTGAGCCTTGGGATTTTCCTGGCATCAGGCAAATACCTGTGCTCTGTCGGGTCAGACTCCTTTCAGTGTGCGTCACTGTGAGCTTCAGGTGGACCAGTAGGGCTCTCCTGAGAGTGTTGGGCCCAGAGACTGTAAGTCCCACGTATGACCATCCTGGGGCCAATCTCAACAGCCAAAGGGTTGTTTTTATCACTCACCCTCAACCTTAAACAAACAGCAAAGGACCAAAGGACTGTTTCTTAGAAATCAGTGCGAGGCTGGAAAAGGCCAAAGTGGATCAGATTCCAGTGGTTTCCATCCCAAGTCTGATGCCTATGGATGGAGTCTGTGGACTTCCCCCATTGTTAGTCAGAGACCAGCACCTTGGTTAGAGAGACTTATTTTGCTGGGTAGCACCACCAAACCCTTGCTGGCCTGTTGTGCATTCCCTAGGTGACTCCCCTAGGGCCTGCCTGAGTAGCTGAGTAGCTGCCCCTTTGATCCCTCCTAAAACACAGCAAGCAAGGAATCACAGGTCTTTCTTTGAACTTCATACCTGGATGGTAAAGACCAGCATTGAGCAGATTCTGATAGTTCCTGTTCCAGGCCAGTGCCTTCATAAAGAGACTCCAGACTTATTTCAGTGCCCCTAATTGAGTTCCACAGTCTGGGCTGAGTAGTCTGCCCAAGCCAGCAGCAACAGTAGTTGAAAGGTTCAGCAGCATGCAATGAGTTTCCCTCTTCAGCAGTCAGACAATAACCCACTTCAGTAGCAAAGTAGGCTGCACAGAATTTCTCAAAAGACAGTCACAAATGAAGGCAGATTAGGAAAACTAGTCCTACATCACACAGATAATGTCATACTCCAGGGAGTATCAGGAACATCCAGGGAACCATGGACTCACCTAAAGTCAAGATAAAGTGCTAGAAACCAAACATCTAAAACTGAGATTTGAAAATGCTCGGATGAAAATTTCAAAATAGCTGTTTTAAAAAAACTAAAAGACTTTCCAAGAGAGCACAGAAATGATTCAATATTCTAACAGAGATTTGATAGAGATTTGGAAGTAATTAAACAACTGCAAGCAGAAATCCTTCAACTGAAAAATATACTAAGCAAAATTAAAAATGCAACAGAAGGCATCAGTAGCAGAATAGATCAAACATAAGGGAGAATCAGTGAGCTTGAAGATAAAAATCAAGAGGAATGAAGAAAATTTACAGAAAATATAGGGCAGCATGAAAACAGCAAACATTCAAGTTACTTGAGTGTCAAAGGAGTAGACATCGTATTCAAAAAGATAATTACAGAAAACTTCCCAAATCTAGAGAAAGATACAAGTATCCTGGCACAGGTCTACCTAAGGCATATTATACTTGAGTTCTCCAAGGGTAAAGATAAAAAGAGTATTTTCAAAGCTGTAAGAAAAAAATGACATAAAGTACTCCCAATTTCCTGTTTGCATACTTCTCAGCAGATACCTGCATGCCAGGAGGGAGGGACTGAGACTTTTACTGTACTAAAGGGAGCCAAGAACATTATTTCCAGCAAAGCTATCCTTCAGATATGTATTCCCAGGGAAACAAAAAATCTACCACCACCAGACCTGCATTGCAAGAAACATTAGAATGTTAAAGCAAGTGCTGCAAAGTTAAAGAAAGGGATACTAACAAGTAAGAAGAAAATATCAAAACATAGAAAATTCACAGGTGAAAAATCTGGAAAAATTCAGAATGCCCTGATATTGTAAATATGATGAAAAAATCATTCATACATAGCATTTCTATGAATGTGAAGACTAAAAAAAGATTACTACACTAAAATATTAAGTTATAAGTAATACAGAAATATACCAAATATAAAAGTTCAATATTTTGAGAAATGTAGCACAAACACAAAAATGCTCTTTTTTTTTTAATTTTTGACAGGCAGAGTGGACAGTGAGAGAAACAGAGAGAAAGGTCTTCCTTTACCGTTGGTTCACCCTCCAATGGCCGCTGTGGCTGGTGCGCTGCGGCCAGCGCACCGTGCTGATCCGAAGCCAGGAGCCAGGTACTTATCCTGGTCTCCCATGCGGGTGCAGGGCCCAAGCACTTGGGCCATCCTCCACTGCCCTTCCGGGCTACAGCAGAGAGCTGGCCTGGAAGAGGGGCAACCGGGACAGAAGCCGGTGCCCCGACCGGGACTAGAACCCGGTGTGCCGGCGCCGCAGGTGGAGGATTAGCCTATTGAGCCACGGCGCTGGCCAAAAATGTTCTTAATTAGAAATTCTTATAACTTTTGGTTTTCTATTTGTTTCTTTTCCTATTTTTATAATCAATGTTATCATTTCAAGATAGCTTATTATAGCAAAAATAAGTTTCTTTGTAAACCTTGAGATAAATATATATAGCAAAACCAAAACATACATAGTTACAAAAAATAGTCAGCAAGGAGTCAAAATACACCCCTCGGGAAAATCACTGAACCACAAATGAAGACTGAAATTTAAGGACAAGGAAAGAAAGGGATTATGATAACAATGCAAGATTCAACAAGGCAGTAATATGATCTTACCTATCAATAATTACCTTAAATATCAATGGACTAAAATCTCCAACTAAACCACATACAATCACTGAATAAATAAATTTTAAAGAACAAAATTTTATGCTGCTTAAAAGCAACTCACTTCACCTATAAAATCACATACAGATTCAAAATCAAAGGATGGAACAATGTATTCTATGCATTTAGAGCCCAAGGTAAAGCAGGATAAAATAGAAAAAAATAGATCTTAAGCCAAAAGCAGTGAAATGAGACCAGGAAAGTCTTTAATTTATGATAAAGCATTCAATACAGCAAGAGGTTATAACACATATAAATATGTATGTACCCAATATTGAAGCACTCAAATATGTAAGGCAAAGTTTGATGGACCTTAAAGGAGAGAGAGCTTCCAATACAATAATAAGGGATTTTAATATATCAATATCAAAATGGGCAGATCAATTAGACAGAAAATCAAAGAAGAAACAGCAGAGTTCAATTGCACCTTAGATCTACATAACTTTCCAACCAACAGCTTCAAAAAACACATTCTTCTCAATAGCATGTGGGACAATTTCCAGGATAGCTCAATGGTAGGTCACAAAACGAGTCTTAAAAAATTTGAAAGAAGAGAAACCACATCAAGTATCTCTTCTGATCACAGTGCAATATAAATAGAAATCAAAAACAAGAAAAGTGTTGTAAAGTGAACCAATGAATGGAAATGAAACAATTTATTTATGAGGAACAGATGAATCAGGAAGAAAGTATTAAAATTCTTGAAAAGAACCAAAATGGAAAAATATCATAACAAAACTTAATGGAACACTGCAAAAGCAGTACTAAGAGTGAAGTTTATACAAGCACACACACACACACGCACACGTAACAGAAAAGTTGGGCCAGTGCTGTAGTACAGCATGTTAAGTCACTGTATGCTTTGCTGGCAACCCATGTCCGAGTACCAGTTTGAGTCCTGGGTGCTCTGCTTCCAATCCAGCTCCCCAGTAACGCTCCAGAGAAGACAGCTGAGGATGGTCTAAGTATCCAAACCCTTGCCACCCACATGGGATACCTTGATGGAGTTCTGGGCTCCTGGATTCAGTCTTGCCCAGCCCTGATCATTCTGAGCATTTAGGGAGTGTACTACTTGTTGGAAGATCTCTCTCTCTCTCTCCCCCTCCCCGCCCTTACTCCTTCCCTCCCTCCCTCTCTTTTTCTGTCTTTCAAACAAAGAAATAATAAACCTTTAAAAAGGCCTTAAATAAACAGTTTATTACTATATCTGAAGGAACTAGAGAAACAAGAAACAAATCAAATTTGGATTTGGTAGAAAGAAATAATAAATCCCAGAACACAAATAAATGATGTAGAGACTAAAAGAATACAAGAAATCAATAATATGAAGAGTTTGTTTTTTGGAATGGTGGACAAAACTGATAAAGCCATCTGTAGGCTAATAAAAAAAGCACAAGAAATTTTAAGCATATACAATTAGAGATGAAAATAGAGATATTATCACAGACATCACAAAAATTTTAAAAGATTATTAGAGATTACTAAGAGCAACATATTTAATTAAAAAATGGACAAATTCTTGGACACATACACTTTACCCAGATTGAGGAAGCAGAATATCTAAACAGACTAATAATGACTAGTGAGATTAATCAGTTATAAAAATCTCCCACCAAATAAAGGCCAGGACTAAGATGGCTTCATTGTTGAATTTTCACTGCTGAATTACATCAAACATTTAAATAGGAATTAACACTCACTCTTTTTTTTTTATTGACAGGCAGAGTGGACAGTGAGAGAGAGAGAGAGACAGAGAGAAAGGTCTTCCTTTTCTGACGGTTCACCCCGCAATGGCCGCTGCGGCCTGCACACCGCGCTGATCCAAAGCCAGGAGCCAGGTGCTTCTCTTGGTCTCCCATGCGGGGGGCCCAAGGACTTGGGCCATCCTCCACTGTACTCCTGGGCCACAGCAGAGAGCTGGACAGGAAGAGGAGCGACTGGGACAGAATCCGGCACCCTGACCAGGACTAGAACGCAGGGTACCGGCGCCACAGGGGGAGGATTAGCTTATTGAGCCGCAGTGCCCGCCAACACTCACTCTTAAAGTGTTCCAAAAAAGCAGAAGAGAAGGGGATTCTTCCAAATTCATTCTACAAGGCAAGTCTCATCTTGATACAAGTACCAGAAAAGGACACAACTTAGAAAATAAAGCCACAGGCTAATTTTCTTGATAAAAATAGATGCAAAAGTTTTCAACAATATACTAGCAAATAAAATCCAACAGCTCATTCAAAAGATCATTCATTGTGACCAAGCGGAATTAATTTCTAGGATGAAAGGATGGTTCAACAAACCAATAAGTGTGATAAACCATATCAAAAGAATGAAGGACAGAAATCATATGATCATCTCAGTAGATGTAGAAAAGGCATCTGATAAAATTAAATATCTCTTCATGATATTTAAAACTCTGAGCAAATTATGTATACAAGGAACATGATAAAGGCCAAATATAATAAGACAAAAAGCTATTTTCCCATATTGAATGGGAAAATTTAAAGGCTTTCTCTCTAAGATAAGGAGTAAGCAAGGGTACCCACTTTCACCCTTTTATTCAACATAGTACTGGATCTCCTAGATAGAGCAATTATGCAAGAGAAAGAAGTTAAGGGCATTTAAATTGGAAAGGAGAATGTCAAACTCTCTGCAGATGACATCGGTTTATATCTAGAAAATCTGAAAGTCTCCATCAAAGAGCTGTTATAATTAATGAACAAATCCAGTAAAGTTGCAGGATGGAAAGTCAATGTACAAAAATCATTAGCATTGTTGTATACCAAAAGTGAATCATTTGAAAAAGAAATCAAGAACGCAACCCCATTTTTAGTAGCTACAAAACATTATAGAGCTGGAACCATAGTTAACCAAAGTTGTGACAGATCTCTCCAGTGAAAACTACAAATCACAAATTACTGAAAGAAAGTGAAGAAGACACAAAGAAATGAAAACACAGCCAGTGCTTACGAACTGTAGGAGTCACTATCATTAAAGTGTGCATACTGTCCCAAGAAATTTACAGATTCAGTGCAATTGCAAAGAAAATCCCAATGACTTTTTCACAGAATTAGAAAAAACACTGCTAAAATATGTGTGGATCACAAAAGATCCAAATTGCCAAAGCAATTTTGACCAAAAAGCATAAAGGAGGCACTATACTATGTGATGTTAATATATACATATATACAAAGTTATGCTAATTAAAAGCATGATATTGACATAAAAACAAATTCACAGAACAATGGAACAGAACAGAGAAACAGAGACCCCAGTAGTAAACCCACACAGCTACAGCCAACTGTTCTTTCAGAGAGGTGCTAAGAATATGTGTTGTAAAAAGCTTTGTCTTTTAAATAAATGGTGTTGGGAAAGTTAGGTATCTACATGCAGAATAATCAAACTATTGCCCTTTCAGTCACTGCTTACAAAAATCAGCTCAGATGTGTTAAAGACCTAAATGTGAAACCTGAAATTTTGAGACTATTAGAAGAAATAAAAGAAAAAAATAGACAAATGGGACTTTTCTTAAAGTGAGGAGCTTTTGAACAGCAAAGGAAACAAACAACTTAGCAAAAACACAACCAACTGAATGGGAGAAAATATTTGCAAGCTACATATCTGACAAGATGATATCTGATACGAATTTCAGAGATTGCTACACCATAAAAGGACTTACATAAGAGGAGGACCAAGAAGGAAAAGAGAGGGAAAACAAGGGAGAAAGAATAGAAAGGCAATATGGAAGAGAACACTGAAAATGCAAGCCAAGACAGTAAGATAAAAATGTCAAAATACACAAACAATAGCAAATTAGAAAATCCAGAGGGAATAGTGCGCAAAGAAGCAATAGGTAGTGAGTGGTTATGCTATCATTGAATGAAATAAACATTTGGGATCTGGATGTTTGGCATCAGGAAAATAAGGCCCGGGCTAGCACACTTTGGGTTATTTTTTTCCTAGCACGGTTAGTTCATAGTTTCACTGAATCAACAATGTATTAATTGAGAATCTATCATTCCTAGTAGCATGCAAAGTGCAATGAGTAAGTTAGAAATCATGTTATAATGTCTCTAAAGTGGAATTTTCAATCTGGATGTGTCCAGAAAACCAGCGAGGAAGAATGCAAGGAGGAATGAACAACGTCTTGCCATTAATAATAAAGACATTTTTAGACACTCTGGCAAAAGATCTCTGTGAGTGAGATCCCAGTGGAAAGAACAGGTCTTCAAAGAAGGAGGTACCTTTCTCTGAAGGGAGGAGAGAACCTCCACTTTGACTATGACCTTGTCTAAACAAGATAAGAATCGGAGAACTCAGAGGGCTTCCATAGCCTTGGAAACTCATGACTGGAGCATAGGGAGATTACTGATGCCATAGACAGGAGTGTCAATTGGTAAAGTCAACAACAGGAGTCACTGTGCACTTACTCCTCATGTAGGATCTCTGTCCTTAATGTGCTGTGCATTGAGATTTAATGCTATAACGAGTACTCAAACAATATATTTCACTTTGTGTTTCTAAGGGGGTGTAAACTGTTGAAATCTTTACTTAATGCATACTAAACTGATCCTCTGTAAAAAAAAAAAAAAAAAAAAAAGAAAAAGAAATTATCAACTCCCAACTTGACTCTCACTGGGATTAAACATGACAATAGGTCTGATCTGATTTCATCATCATTTAAAAAAAATCATCTATTATTTTTCACTTTATGTTTCGGTGTGGGAGCAAACTGTTGAAATCCTTACTTAATGTATACTAAGCTGATCTTCTGTATATTAAGATAATCGAAAATGAATCTTAATGTGAATGGAAGGGGAGAGGGAGTGGGAAAGGGGAGGGTTGTGGGTGGGAGGGACGGTATGGGGGGGAAGCCATTGTAATCCATAAATCGTACTTTGGAAATTTATATTCATTAAATAAAAGTTAAAAAAAAATTTTGAAAAAAAAAAGTGTAAATAAAAGGATTAAAGAATCTGTCTTTGAGTCTTTGCCTTCAGTGTATAGAATCACTGAGCAGTTTCCCACTGTTTTTATTTGCTAGATATTCTAACACATATTCGTGAAGGTAGCCTTCTTTCCTTTATACTGTCTTCCTTTCTAGAACTGAACGCCATTCATACAGATCTGCTACTACCAGTCATTGTGCAAATGTAGACAGAAACAAGGTGGAAATCCTCTTGAAAAGCTCATTTTAAAAGTTGGGAAACTGAGGTTGAGAATAGGTACAATATTGTTCTAGGGTTAAACAGGGAACAAGTTAGGGGGTTCGGATATAATCCAGGCTTCAAAACTTCAAAAACATGCTTTTAAACTGAGAAAAATATAATCTCTGAACATCTCAGTTTATAGAAATTAAAAGATTCTTCATTTAGTTGAAATAATTCCTCTTGAAAGAGGAAACAGGAAGTTCAATTTGGTGTCAGGTACCCATTAACATGAGGCCAACACATTTTCAGATAGATGATTCAACCTGGCAGGAATATTCAGTTTTCTGCCTGGTTTTATGATTCCATGTTCATTTTTTCATTCTTTTCCTTTGTTTTAAAATTAAAAAGCCACTTTCAATATTTCTAAGTAGATTCCAAATCTGAGACACAGCTTTAGCAGACAGCACATAGCAAAAGCAGTGAATCAAACTCATATGTGTCTTGTCTTTCCAGAGATGAAACAGGCTTTCTGTTTCTAAGTTATGGAATTTTGGGGGATTTTTGTGATTTTTTTCCTTATTTTTAATAATAGTCAACTTAATTGAAAAATGCTGAATTGGCCTAAAAAGTCAATGCCCTTTCACATATGTATGTTGAAAACTTCTCTCCTAGAATAAGCATAGGTCAACTCTAATACTCTGCCCTCAAAACTTTGATTACTCCAAATACAGAATCTCCACAAATCACCAAGGATCCCTGTCTGGTATGTGCATTTTCAATTCTTTCTCTTACAAACACAGGATCATATTGTATGCATTAGTCTTCAAATTGCATTTCTCTGTTCTTTAAAAAATATTCATTTATTTGTTTTGGAAGAGTTACAGAGAGAGGGAGTGACAAAGAGATATTCTCCATTTGCTGGTTTATTCCCCAGATGGCTTAAGTGGCCAGGGCTGGGCTACGCCAAAGCCAAGAGCTCAATCCAGGTCACAGATGGTGGCAGGGGCCCAAACACATGGGACATCCTCTGGTGCTTTTCCCAGGCTGTTCGGGGGGAGCTGTATTGGAGATGGAGCTGCCACGACACAAACTGGCAGCCACATGGGATGCCAAAGTCACAGGTGGTGGCTTTACCCACTACACCACAACCCTGATTGCTTTTCATACTTAATAAAATCCTTTGAACATATCTCCAGGAGAAGAAATAGGAATATAATACAGTCTTTGTACTAACATCACAGAAATACCTAGTTTGAATACACCATGCTGTATTCAATCATTCCTTCATTGATGATTTTTCATATCACCTCCAATTTTTGTGCTACAAATGTTAGACTGCATATAGTATTAAATGTGGGTCTTTATATAGTGGTAATATTTCTCTATAGAAGTAATGAAAAGGTAGCAATTTTTAGTTTAGTTGAATATCAATCATAACTTGAACATGATTTTTCTTGTGACTGGACTAAATGAGTTATAAAATTTATATTGGAGAATGAATGTATGGCATTAACCACAGTTTAATCCACAGAGAATAAACATATGGTAGTAATTACAGTTTCTGTATCTGTAAACTGCCAGCAATAAGGGTAACTGATATTCTGACCTAATAAGGATATCAGGAAAAATAAATACTATAATGCAGTAACATCTACTGATCACTTGCATGATGATTGTAATAAAGTACATGAAACAGCTGCTTCAGGAAAAAAGATTGAGTCATTCTTTAATGTATTAAAGTAGGCACTAACTCATGTCATTTGCTTCATTTTAAGACTGTTAAGGGCCTAAATTATGAGAATTTTACACAATGAGGAAAAGGCCCGTTTCTGATGAAAAGAAGAAGGATGAGAACAGCTAAGCTATAAAGAGTATTTTTGTGGTTTTCCTTTATTTAACTTAAGAAAATTAATATTACTTATGCTGACACTGAAAATTATTTAGGAAGTTCTTAATTGTTCGTGAGTAGTACCTGAGACCATATTTTCACATGTAAAATTTAATTAAGATTTGAGACAATTATGTGATGCGGGTTAAATAAACTTTTTGACTAGGGGAGAAAAAGAAACTGAACCACCGAAGCAAACCATTTTTTTTTCCTGGCTGGTTTGAATGTTCTAGATTCTAGAAAATTACATAATAAACAAAGACCAGTTACCTAAACACTGGCCAGACTCAGGAGTAAAAGAATGTCATAAACTGTATGTTTCTAAGACAGAACTTCCTGATACATTTCCCAAGATGATCCTGGAAATAGCTTTGGGAATTATTAGGTTAAACAAAAGTGCATGAATATATACATATGTGTGTGTGTTTTGCTATTGCTTTTTTACTATAGGACACACACCACACACAAAAAAGTACAAAGCTTCTGAGAGTGTTAAAGTCTTCAGAGATTTTCAAACTATCCCAGCCCTAAACCCTTCTCTGCAGAACATACCATAGAACTAGTGTTCAGAGGAAGGACCACATGGAGGACCTCTCGGCAGTGGGATAACCCACCCACTTGGGCCGCCTCCATCAAGAGGTACGGCTGGGATGGGTAGGCTGAGGTGACAGAATTAAAGGCATCTATATTCAGGAAACCAGGAGAGAAGACCAAATGACATCAAACAGAAATGTCCAGGGCAGAAAGAGGCATGCACAGCTGGTCCAAAGCCACCTTTATCATGGACATTAAAGTCCTAAGGGACTGGGCCCCTCAAACTCACAGTATTCAACACAGCTTCTTTCTGTTTCCACCTTCCTCTATGACCTGCTGTAACCACATTAACCCTCTTACAATGTTTCCTTTTATTTTATTCAGTTTTGTTCCATCCATGTGGACCTCTTTATACTCATACTTTATGTCTTAAAGACCATCTTCCTGAAAAATATCCTCTATTATCCCAATCTACATTGGATTCTTCCCTTCTTCCACAGTACTCTGCTATTTCTTTTTTATCATTTACTGTAACTTTGATCCATACTGATAATTGGTTATTTCAGGTCTTTCCCCTTGGACTCTGAGCCTCATGAAAGCAGGACTAGAGCAAGCCTGTTTTGTCCCAGTCTATAATATTACTGCATAGCAGAATGAATCCCATACAATCTGTGTTGATTTAATAATAATAAGTAGAAATAAGATTTCTTAATCCTTTCACATTTCTATTGAGGCCTGGCCTAAAACCTCAAAACTTGGTTCAATAGGAAAGGAGAAAACGAATTTCTCTTTAGGATGCACACATAATTCTAAGATGTCAATCTGGCACTATTATAAAATATTTTGTTAATAATGAGGTTATAAGATTGAATTAATCATCTGTTTGAAGAAACATTAAGTGTTAATTACTAACAATGACTCTTGTACCTGATTTATGTTTTGTTCCTCAACAGCTCTGCTCTTTGATTCTTTATTTTTGATTTCAAGGCTCTGCAAATGACAAAAGGACAACATGTTAGGATTTGTCATTTCAATGGCATTTTTATTAAATCACTCAGATAAAACGTGTAATCTGTTTATAACATCTATGATCAGAAACTTGGAGTAATATCATTATCACAACATCTATGGAACACAGTCACTTCTATTTCAAATCAGTCTGCTCCATTTAGCTCAAATAACTACAGTGGAAGGAATCATGACTGACTCACACCTATGTTCAAGTGTGCCAGGCACCACTGTGCAACATGCTACTAACCACCAATCCCTGCCAGTCTTGGGGACCCCAATACAACCTAAAAGATAGGAATTATCACTATCCACATTTTATAGATAAGCAGTTTGGCAAAGGAAGGTGGAGTAACTAAATCAATCGCACATATAAAGTGCCAGAAGTTAAATTAAATTTAAATTTAATTAAGTATAATACCTGGTTCCACAGTTTGTATAACTCACTCTTATGCCATGGTGTTTATCAAAATATTTGTCATTATATGTCAGTCAATGAGTGTATAAAAAAGACACCTGACCCTGTTCCCTAAGTTATTAATAGGAATGATAATTTTCAAATTATAAATTTACTATTTCACAATTTCATTTGATCTGACAAAAACAGAATACCTTAAAGTTGTTCTCTACTCACTATACTTTTTTTTTAAAGATTTATTTATTTATTTGAAAGTCAGAGCAACACACAGCAAAGGAGAGACAGAGAGAGGTGTCTTCTGTCTGCTGGTTCACTCCCTAATGGCCAGAGCTGTGATGATCTGAAGCCAGGAGCCAGGAGCTTCTTCTGGGTCTTCCACGAGGGTGCAGGGGCCCAAGGACTTGGGCCATCCTCTACTGCTTTCCCCACAGCAGAGAGCAGATGAGAAGTAGAGCAGCTGGGACTTGATTCGATGCCCACATGGGATGCCGGTCCTGCAGGCAGCAGCTTTACCCAGTATGCCACAGCGTCAGCCCCTTTACTCACTGTACTTGATTCAAAACAAGCTTCCTTGCAAATGTGACAAGTTTTTTCTCATTCATATTATCATATCTCTCTCCATTCTCTATGGTATTTAGCTTAAGATGATGAATTCATAAACAGCTAATTTTAAGTCTTACAGACCTCATTTAATTTGGGGATTACAAAATACCTTATTGTAACTTTTCTTAAGATTTTTTTTCCTTTCTTGAGTCATATCAAAAGTGACTTTTAAGTGTTATTTAAGAAAATATTCATAAGAGAAAACATGAAACAGGTCACTCATTTGTAGCTAATGAAAATACAAATCGTCTATTGATTACTGAACACAAAACATGAAGGTAGTATGCTAGTTATACAGGCAAGTCCTCAGTTTGTTTTGTCAAACTTTTATTCATATAAACTTTGAAAAAGATATTTTGTTCTAATTAGTGATGGTCATTAGGTGTCGGAAAGAATAGCCTCTATTCTAACACTTCAGTGAAACTGTATTATATCCCTTACTGCTTTCAAATCTACTTTGCAAATGTATTTTGGATGTACAGAGGTCAGCCTAGTCTCATATGGTCCATAGTGTTCAAACAAGCCCCGAGATAATTTCTTAAAGAACAAGTAAAGCATACAGAGGAAGGGCACCACCTCATACAGTGATGATTAAATACATCCAATATGAACTGAATAATTGTGCAAGTCCTAAGAACAAAATTTTATGATGCAGAAAGATCAACTGTGTTATAGGAGCCTGAATCATTCAACTCCCATCCTCTAATAAGAACAATATTTACTCAAACCTATTGAGGTGTATGGTCATCTTAAATAAACATCCCACAGAGATACCGCAAACAAAAAGCCTGATTTAACACTCAGCATTACTTATAATAAGTGGTCAAGCAGGATATTTTCCTTCAGCAGGACATAAATATTTTCTTTAAGTAGATAATAGAAAATTCTCTATTAGACAACTTTGGTATTTAAACTGAATTGGATCTTATGGTTTAGGACTAAAACACAGAACATTCAAAAACAAATTGAAGTGGTCCCTATCAGGTTTCCGCCCTATGCTATAAAGGTTGGTTATTTATTGATTTTTGTACTCATTCCATTTGTTGCCCTGAATGGTGTTTTTATCACATCCTGTCTCTTCTACTCCAGAATTCGGTGTGATAGAGATACAAATAAAATCAAGCCTGACAACATTTCTTTTATTTTTTCTTTATGTTCCCCATGTAAGAAAAGTAGGCTTGAGATGCCTTGTGTTGGTCCCAGTCTGAGTGCCTCCATGTCAAGGGCCCCAGTAGGTGGGAGGTTTTGAAAATTATGTCAAAAGCAGGTACTTAGAGGGCATGAAGATTAGAACAGATCCCAGGAATGACGCAATATGGAGGTCTCTATAAGGTTTGCAAAACCCACATATTTTTCCCATAAAAGGGCCAGCATTTAAATACCTGCTTCACAGATTATTTAAATGTTGTTACTAGGATTTATTAAAATAAGCCATATTTTATATATAAAATCTTATTTAGTCATCTAATTCATTCCCAATTGCAAAGGCAACGTGGAATTTAGCTGAAAATGATATTATTCTCAATATGGCCTTCAGTTGAACTGAAAAACTATAAAAAGCTTCTATTAGAATTAATGAAATAATTCAAGTAAAGTCCTAGGAAGCAAGGGAAATTTGCAACAATAGTTTTTTCCATATAATAGCAATAATAGAAAATAAAATTTTTAAAATAAATGTGTGCAAATCCCAATAGCAGCAAAAAAAAAACTTAAATCACATAGCGGTAGCAACAAAAATCAATGAAGTCATTACAAACAAACATATAAAGAAAATTATAAAAAGCAGTAAAGAGAAGGAACTATAACACATGCATGAATGGGAAAATATTTACAATACAAATATCAAGTCTTCCCAAATTAATTGATATTGTTAGCATAATTCCAATCAAAATTCTAGTAGGAATAATTTTAGAGCCTATTAATTTTTTCTGAAGTTAATTTGAAAAAATATTGTGGATTATAAAGAAAATTCCCAAAATTAATACTAACAAAAGGTTTTCCTCTATTGACAAAAGATTATTTTTGTGATACAACATTTAACACAGTACAGAAACTGCTCAGAGATTGTTGTACACATTGGAGGAAAATCAAGGGCATTCCAGAAACATCCCATTTTATACAGTGATTCCTTCAGCCAATATGTAATGCCTGTCATGTGCCAAGCCCTGTGGTAGTTATTGCTGCCCTCCTCCTGAGAAGTTTGGTGGTACAGTGGGGGTGGAGAATTAACCACTATTTTCATTACAGTGTGTGGGGAGCAACTCGGACTAGACTGTTACTGGAATTAAGACTTATTCTATGCATCTGCTCTCCCACAATATGGCGCTGGGAGAGGAGAAAACAGCTTCTACCCAGCTGCCTCTCGCCAACTTGAGTGATGACCTGCAGGAGCTGATCCTGCTCCTGATTGAAGGAGAGCAGCGTACTCGGCGTGTGGGTAGCAGAGTTGGGATTGGTAGAAGAGGACTATAAAGGAGGAGAGAGACAACATGCACCAGGAACATCTATCTGAAGGAACACCTGTGCAGCCCCCGAGAGAGCCGGCCGGCGGTGTGCCGCTCCCCCGCGGAAGTGGGGAAAGTGGCAGGGGGAACCGCCCTTCCACGAAGGTGGAAGGGACAGTAGCCAACCCGGGAAGAACCAGCAGCAAATTTGGGAAGGGCCGAGCAGACAAAAGAACAGCGCAGGGTCCTGTGTCGTTCCTCCACTTAGAGGGGGAGCGACATAATGGTGCCGTGACTCGGATAGGAAACCTAGGCAGGGTTTAGTGTCGTTCCTCCACGAAGAGGGGGAGCGACAACAGTGGAAATGATATTAATAGTCATAGGGCTGCAGAGGAGCATATAAAAGGGAAACTAAATTCAGTAAATGATAAAATGAGTACCACGAAGTAGTAAAAGAAAGGAATTATGTAATCATTGTTGATGCAACTGTCCAGGTTTTTTTTAATAAAATCAAATATGTTCTATTAGACATATAAACTTCATGTGAATTACAGTAGTAAATACATATAAAATGCAACATTAACAAAAAAAGAAAAATAGAATTGATTATGTTCTTTTTAAAGAGAGGTCAAGCATATTTCCACAGCTTATAATTGCCTGGCAGATTGGATAACACAAAGTATATATATTATTTGCAACAATAGCAATATAGCAAATTCTATTTTATACAAATACTAGCTACCAAATGAGAAACATTCGAAGGCTACATTATAATGAAGAAACAACTCATTAACAAACATATGGGAGTGTGTTCAACCTCATTAGAACCCAAGGAAATAACCATTAAAACAATGGTTGACAATATTTCATCTGACAAACTGGAGAAGAAAAAATGTTCACACCTGAGGCACTTTGAGATCTGTTAGACGCGACTTTCCTATATCACTAAGAGTACTTTCAAAGAGCTTTGAAAGTGTTTCTATCCTTTCCAAAAAATCTAGAAAGCATTCTCACCATGTGTAGTTTCAGGCACATCCTATTTTAGCATCCACTAAACCAAAATACACTTTGGGTAAATGACTGTCAAACATTCATCATGGTATTACACATATCATAGCCAGCATGTGGGAAGCATGCAACAAATGTGTTGAGTGTTGAAGAGATGAATGAATGGCTGTGACTTTTTACAAAACATATTTGTATATATTATCTAGTAATTTTAATTCTAAGTCTCTATTCTAGCAAAGTAATCCTAAATTTAGACAATATGTTGTATATACAAAGAATTACAATATGGCTTTTTAAGGAAATAGTAGAAATAGCACAAATATTAAATGGTAGAAAAACCTTTGAATAAATTATATCACATAAATTTGGTTAATTATATGTCACTATTAAATAGTTGTTCATTAAGAGTTTAAAAGTCACATTTAAAAAGGCTTATAACAATGTTAAATGTAAAAGGCTTTGGGTGGACATTGATCTAAGAGTAGATACTGACTGGGATGCCCAATCTTATATTGGGGTGCCTAGGTTAGATTGCTGGCTCTGCTCCAGATTTCAGCTTCCTGCAAATGTATACCATAGGAGACAGCAAGTGATGGCTCAAGTAATTGCATTTCTGCTATCCACACGGGAGACACTTTTTGAGATTCTGGTTCCCGACTGTGGCTGGACCAACCACTGCAGGCTTTCACAGATTGAAATAACAGATGAGAGCTTTCTGTCTCTTTATCTGTCTCTCTGCCTCTCTCTCTGTGTCCTCTCAAATAAAACAAAAATAACTAAATGTAAAAAGCCATATTTAAAGTCGTATATCTCATTTGCAACCATGGCAAATAAGCCTTAGCATAAAATCCCATCTTCACTTCTTTATAACATGTCCATGAACAAGTCACTTGACCCTTCTTTTCTCATTTACAAAATGAGAAATTGGTAGCAATACTGTCTATTCCAAAATGTTACTTTAAATTAAGAATCAAATTAGAAAATTCAGTGTTAACATACCTATAATATAGTATTTGTTGATTGCAGTGATAGCTTTTATCTATCATTAAATGAAAGCAAAACTTACACATACCAGAAACTCTAGCAGATAATAGGTCAATGTGTTGGTAGTAGTTGCTTCTTTGTTGTAGACTTGGCTGTTCAGAACACTGGGAACATCTCTGAGATGTCCCGGTACTTTCCTGACACCCCTGCCATCTCTCAGAAGCAGAGATATGGCAGAGCTTCTACCCTCAGGCCCAACATCAACAGCACGCATGGAGGGGCCTGCACCAGCACAAGTAAAAGTGAGTTTCTCCTGAAGCAGTGATCATAAATATTTCACTGAGATTGGAGCTCCTAAGGGGATGGCCACCAAGTTTGAGCCCACATACCTTAAAATTTTAGTGGGATTGTTGCTTTCACCAGTTTTTTTCCTACTTAGTATACACATATACATATATGCTGCCATATTTTATGACTGTATTTACATAAAGACAGATGTATTTGTGCTATATAATAAATCATCTTTCAACATAAAAGATCATTTTTCTTTAGATAAGTAAAATATTTTCATAGGTCCCTAAAAGCATTGTGGGCATCGGCACTGTGCCTGTTTGATAAGTTCACCCTACTTAAGGTTTTCAAATGAATTCCTTTGACTGGATTATACTCTGGTGAAAACTAAGAAGTCTGATTGTCCAGAAGGCAAAAGTACAATAAAATTTTCATTTCCATATATTTTCAAAAATTTAAATTACACTCAATAAAAGGAAAACAATGTATTTGAGAAGAAAAGCTGTATTACTAGAAGCTTACAGTAACAACTATAAAACCACACATATTTCAGAAATTTCAAGCTATAAAGTTATGCAAAAATCACTGTGGAAAAAATGTCATGTCTAATCACCCATCTGCCAAATGAATCACCTGTATTCCAGACCTTGACCAGGTTGTCACTGTCAGTGATACTGAGCTCGAGAGTCACTATTTCAGGATGAAAACCAGATGTTCTATTTCTTGATAGTTTGGTTATTAATAAGCTCTTCTTTAATGTTGGGTCAAAAGTACATTTTTAAACACTTTCCCCTAAATGAAGGTATCTCCAACATCTGAGTCTTCTTCATGTTGCTATTTTAGACACAAATACCAGTGTTTCAGACTCACTGCATAGAACTCCAACTCAGAAGACTTTGATAATTATATCACATACTTTTCCTTTGATTCTGCATTACTCTGTGATTTCCCTAGGTAACCTGTTGCTCCATAGCAGAGCTGAGAATTGTTAAATCAAAGGCAATGTCTCTTCTTTTCTCTCTTTGGATCATGCACACATAATTTCTTTGATTCCCTTGGAAAAAAACAAACTGGACCATGACTTAAAAAGAAATCTGGAACCCAGTAAGAATTTGTGATTTGAAAAGGGTATTTTGACCATTTGTTTTTGAGGCACTTAGCCAAAACAGAATAGTGAAAATCATAAAAACTAGTCATTTAGCAATGCAGATTCTTGTTCCTGATCCTGCTGCTAAGTCCCATGACCTGTCCTATATATCCAGGTCCCCCAGTTTCTTTAAGGATAATTAGGACTCAAATTTTGATGACTTGAATTCTAAGAAAGTTTTAGATTTCTTAAGTCATTAACTATATAAAGTCAAATTAATGAAACTGATCAATGTAATTTCATCTGCATTTAAGATTTACTCTAGCCGGAGCCGCGGCTCACTAGGCTAATCGTCCACCTTGCGGTGCCGGCACACCGGGTTCTAGTCCCGGTTGCTCCTCTTCCAGGCCAGCTCTCTGCTGTGGCCTGGGAAGGCAGTGGAGGATGGCCCAAGTGCTTGGGCCCTGCACCCCATGGGAGACCAGGAGAAGTACCTGGCTCCTGCCATCGGATCAGTGTAGTGCGCCGGCCGCAGCGTGCCAGCGGCAGCGGCCATTAGAGGGTGAACCAATGGCACAGGAAGACCTTTCTCTCTGTCTCTCTCTCTCTCTCTGTCCACTCTGCCTGTTCAAAAAAAAAAAAAAAAAAAAAGATTTACTCTACCAATTAACAGGGAAAGTATTAATTGAAGTTAAAATCAGAAAATTAGGTATCCTTCGACTGCTATTTCAGATATGTATATTTTCTGTCCCTGGAAATCAATAGATCTATATGCTTCATGCTTATAGACAGAAATATCTCCCACCTTAAAAAATACAGAATGAATATCTAGGCATAAATGAGGGAAAACTTGTAGTGATACTGAAAATCCTTTTTCTTAGTTTACTCAATTCAAAAAAGATTTATTGGGTTTTTATGTAAGTTATGATAACACTGGATATTGTACTAGCTCTCAAGGAACCTCATTCACTCAACTTTAAGTTATTGACTCATACATCCAATTTTCAACTGAAGAGTATGAGAGATTGGGGAGAGATTTGTATTTTACGAATTACTTCAGGAATACAGGTTGAGACTGACTGTGAGAAGGTCACTTACATACACTGAATATGGATATCCAACAGGGATACTGGAAAGAGAGAGGGAGCACTTCGTGGGCTAAGAATGGCCCAGGACTCAGCTGGAATTTGGAATGGGGTGGGGCTGAGCTGCCATAATTCTACACCTTTGAAAGAACCAAGGCTCTCTGATGGACGGTTGGTGATTTCCACCATAGTTCACTGTAGTTAAAAGTTTTATGAGGCTTCACTAGTTCAAGCCAGATAGTACACATTTGTCTACACCAATGCTAAATATCCAAACAATGAAGTGAGTAAAGTGAATGATTGGCAATGAAAAGGGCTTTGGTAAAATAGATAACTGGTATACTTGAAGTCAAGGGGATATTCAAAAGCATGGATTCATTACAAGCAGCTGACAGTTCAGGGAGCATAGACACAGGGATCCAGGAGGAAGTAGCTCCGAGTGGTGCTATTTTCAAAATCTTATAAGGTAAAAATCTTCCTCAGATATGCATTCAGAACATTTTACTAAAGTACTCAAGAATGTGTGGTAAGAGGAATTAAAAGATAAGTTTAGGGGCCAGTGCTGCAGCATAGAGGGTAATGTCCACATTCTGTGGCACTCGCATCCCATATGGGTGTCAGTTCGATTCCCAGCTGCTCCACTTCTGATCCAGCTCCCTGCTAACGCACCTGGGAAAGCAGCAAAGGATTGCTCAAGTCCTTGGGCTCCTGCACCCATATCGGAGATTGGGAAGAAGCTCCTGATCAGCCTGCCTCTTGTATTGCAGCCATTTTGGAAGTGAACCAGTGGATGGAAGCTCTGTCTCTCCTTATCTGACTGTCAAATAAGTAATTTTTTTTAAAAAATGATGTTTATTTTGGTACAAAACAATTTTGAAGTCTATGCATAGTTTTTTCATGATATGCATCTTTCATGAACTTTGAAGACCCCTGGTATACTCAGCCCCCTTCTAGCCTTTTCCTTTATTAGTTTTCCTACATGGATTTCTGTCTTGTTTTGTGTTTTCAAACTCCTGTGTGGAGACATTGTTGTTGCTCATGTTACCACCTGCTAGAATCTTACCAACCCAACAAGGCTCCTAACGCTTGCCAGAAAGAACCTTTTCTACCTTGGGAATTCCTGTACAATGTATGACATGTGGCTTGCTATGTGGTTGCTTTTATTGTTATACAAATTGACTTTTTTGATGCTTCCCACCACCTTTTTCAATTCCTGGGATATTAAAGAAGATTGAAAAAAATTTCATGAAGAATTACAATTAAAATAGATTCAGATTTAAACATTAAATTTGTAAAGTTGTCATAAATCAGAAGTATGTGAGGACTACAGATTGTATAATTGGGGAGGCTGCATTTCTAAAAAATGTCAGAAGATTTGGTTCCATCATATCTGGAAAAAATAGGTGAATAATTCTGAATCAGAGTTAAATCTGTGGTGGGCATCAGGGTAAGCTAGTAACTACTAAGAGGTAACTTAGAACTCACATCCAATATCAGTGTGCCTGGGTTAAAGTTCTAGCTCCTCTCTGGATTCTAGCTTCCTGAAAATATGCATCCTCATGGTCAACTGATTGCTCAAGTTTTTGGATGCCTTCCACCCTTGTGAGATTGAGTTCTTGCTCCTGGCTTTAACCTGGCTCAACCCTGAGCCATTCTGGATTCTGGGTATTTGTGGACTTTATTAGTGGGTGAGATCTCTCTCCCCCACCCCTCACTCTCTGTTTCAAATAAATAAAACAAATTAAACTATTAAGGAACCAGCATTGTGGTACAGTGGGTCAAACCACTGCTTGTGATACTGTTATCCCACATCAGAGCTCCATTTCAAGTCCTGGCTGCTCCACTTTTGACTAAGATCCCCGAGAATGCTCCTGGGGAAGCAGCAGGTGATGGCCCAAGTACTTGGCTGTTTCTTTCCATGGAAGACCCAAATAGAGTTCCTGGCTCTTGGGTTTAGGCTTTCCGAGCTCTGGCTGTTGCAGGTGTGAACTAGCAAATGGAAGATACCACTCTCCTTCTCACTTTTTGGCTCTCGCTCCCTCCCTCCTTCCTCATCACCTTTCTTCCTTCCTCTGCCTCTCAGATGATTCTTAAAAATAAAACTCTAGGGGCTGGTGACATGGTGTAGCAGGTAAAGCTGCTGCCTGTGGTGCCAGCTCGAGTCTCGGCTGCTCCACTTCCAATCCAGCTCTCTGCTATGGCCTTGGAAAGAAGTAGAAGATGGACCAAGTCCTTGGGCTCCTGTACCTGCTTGGGAGATCTGGAAGAAGCTCATGGCTCCTGGCTTGTATTGGTGAAGCTCCAGCCGTTGCAACCATTTGGGGAATGAATAAGTGGATGGAAGACCTACCTCTCTCTGCCTCTAACTCTGCCTTTCAAATAAATAAATCTTTAAATAAATAAATAAATCTTTAAATAAACAAATATATAAATAAATAAATCTCTTAATTGCCAGTTCATAAAAAACACAATTAGGTCAGCAGTTTGAATCACCCAAATGTAAATAGATAGGTATATGATTTAATATTGGGCAATGCCAATAGGATTGAGATTTATTTCCTAGAACAAGTGGTTAGCATGACTCAAGAACCAAGCATCTGTTGCATTTTTTTGTGTGCTCTGGTACATAAAAAGTAGGGGAAAAGATGGCTGTGTTTGAATCCCGAAGTAATAATCATTGCAATAACATTGCCTTCAGCATCCTCACAAGAATGAGGAAACATAAGAAATACATATTAGAGGAAAAGATATGGCAGCAATATGTGAGTATTAGCTGGGAATACATTTTAAATTAAAATAGAACAAGTCAATAGCTTACAAGAATCCTGATGATTGCTTATGAAATCCTTTTCTATAAACCAAATAAATACATGTTGAACATATAACTATATGCATAACTAATAAAAGGGGACAAAGACATTCTAAGGTAAAAAGTACCTATTTTCCTTTGCTTAAAGTTCAACCAGCTGTAACAATTTTGAGATAAAATAGCTTTGAAAGTCTGCTCTGTCAAATATCTTCTCGCACAAGTGGTAAATACAACCAATCAAATGCCATAAACTGTCACCTGTTAAAAAGTCATCTTTCAAAAAATGGAAAGTCAGGCAGAATAATGATGACAAGAAAGCCCTCAAAATAGTGTATAGGTCGAATGTTATCTAGGAATAATATTTTCCCCAAAACAATCTTGAAAGATTACCTTTCAAAGAAAGTCAAAACAAATAAAAATGCATTTTGTTCAATATATAAAAGGAAAGGAGCCAGTTAGAGCCTCTTTGAACATCATGGTGATGATTGTTAAGGAGAGAATATGGGTTTCAGGATGAGACAGAGACACAGAAAGACAGAAAGAGAGGAGACTGAACCTGACAGGTCGTTCTCTTTCAAAGGAAGGAGTTAGGGAATATTGTTAACTGCTCCCAAAAATCACATGCTATCAGTGTAGAGTCAAATAATTATAAAAATCTAACCATAGAAATTTAGTTTTTTTGAGGATTGATTTCACTGAGATTCCATGTCTAAAAATAACATCTCATTATCATCCTTAATTTAGTTGTTTCCACATTAGAAAGGCTGACTGAGATGTAAAACAACAAGTTCAAAAAGAAGAAGGTCAAGAACCAAGAACAGATCAGAATTATTTCTCTTTGGGGAGATGGACCTAAGAAGCTATTGAAATATATGCTTTTATGGAGTCCAGGATGCCAGCAGTAGGGAAACCAAGAATTGAAAAGCCAGAGGGCTACAGAAAGGGATTTCAGAAACTGGACTTCTGTTTGAAGATTAAAGTTACAAAGGTTGTTGTCAAAACCTCAGAGGGTTAACGGGTTGGTTTCAAGGCTCCATAACTATGGATGGGAAAGCTGATACGGCAGTTCCCAGAAACTGCTGTGCTGCAGCAGCTGACAGCCCACAAGACCACATCGCTTCCCAAAGCTGCAGTTAGTGACAGCAGCCATTTATCATGTATACCTGGAAAATGGGCAAATACTTCAAACCAGGAATTTTTGCTTTATTTTTGCTTTATTTTTTTAAAAAGTTTATATAAGGTGAACAAATTTCATATATTACATATATACAGATTTAGGAGTATAGCGATACTTTCCACCCTACCCTCCCTCCCTCGTTACATACTTTATTTTATAATCAAAAGCATAACCTCTGCTACATAAAGAATTCCACAAGAAAACAAAAAAGCCCATGTTCCTGATCCCTTTTCCTAGCACACCAGTGCCCTGAAGCCGTATGTTCAAGACAGTTTTAGAACCATGACTCCAAAAGGAAGAGCAATTTTGAGGTGACCAAGGAGGATAATAATGAAACTTATCTGAGCCTAGATTATTTCTTTTCCTACTGTCAAAATGCCTGTTCAATAATGTGATTCACTTCAAGGAGGTGAGAGAAAATACAATGTGTATAAGTGTTAGATGCTTTGGGCTGGATCCAGAATTGAGTGATGTTACACTTCTCACTATAGGAGCCTCCGTAATAATAATAATAAAAAAGAATCCAAAGAATATGTCAGAGAAACAATTTCCTGGTCCAGAATCAGGATGGAAGGCAGCACTCACATGCAGTAAATAATATAAAATATTATTATATATATTATTATAATAATATATATTATTTTATAAAATAAAAAATTCACATTGTATCACTGGAGCTTTTTTGTCATGTGCTGTAATTGTATAACTTCTTGATAAAACATGTTGAACATATGGACAGGCATATTTCAGAATGAGAAATAAAGTGAGAGGCATTTTGGCAGAGTATACAACAAGGTCCTGGAGATCAGAGCATTACCCTATGTTGGTGCCCCCTGTAGTACTGCTATCCAGTAAATGGTTGTGTGATGATACAAATGTTTTAAACCGTGCTGTCCTGGAGTGTTGCAATAGCTATTGACTACTAGCTACTGGGCACTGAAATGCATCTAGTGTGACCCCAGAACTAATTTTTTTTAATTTGATTTTAATTAATTTAAGTAGTCCTGTGTGGCAGGTGGCTATACAATTGAACAATACAGCCCTGAAAGTAAAAACGATGCTTCCTATGACATAGATCCATGAAGAACTAATGCTATTCTCAACTTCATGTGAGTAGGAGTACCAAGAACCTACCATCTCCTTCCCCATAGTGGCAGACTTAACTCTGGTCACAATGTTGACCAGTAAATCTAAATGGTTAAAAGCAACAAAAAGATTTTCACCAGGGGTAGGGGTCTCCCGCTCCTCAATACTCTTATTTCTAACAGCATCGCACTGAAGAACACACCTGTTTTTTCTCCTAACTCACTCCTTTGGGCTTCTCAATGTCCACATCTGCAATATCAACATTTTTTGTGCTTTCTATCCATGGTAAACCTATAATAGCAAATTGTGTCCTGTGCAGGAATACTGCATTTGACCAGCTTTCTCTGTTTAGGTAAGTTAATTCTAGAAATATTCAATCTCAAACTAGCATCAAGTGTGTCATATGATTCAGTGATGCTTTAACAGCAATAAAGTTTTTTTTTTTCTTTTATTTAAAAAACAGAGTTACAGGGAAAGGTAGAGACAGAGGGAAAAGTGAGGTCTTCCATCTGCTAGCTCACTCTCTAAATGACCTCAACAGCCAGAGCTGGGCCAATCCAAAGCCAGGAGCTTCTACTGAGTCTCCCATGTGAGTACAGGAGCCCAAGGACTTGGGCCACCTTCTACTGCTTTCCCCAGGGACGTTAACAGGGAGCTGATCAGAAGTAAAGTAGCTGGGACTCGAACCAGCACCCATATGGGATTCTGGCACTGCAGGCCAGGGCTTTAATCCGCTGTGCCACAGTGCCAGCCCCAGTAATATAGTTTTATTCAGAGCTCTATTTGCCTGAATGCTATGCCTACTCACCTGTGGCTTCCAAAACATGAGGGGAAAACAAGTGTAATTTATTGACCACTCGCTCCCCAAAACTTCAACAGTGAATATTTCTGATCACTTAATTATTTAGAAAGTGAAGAGCAAAATACATATTTTCGGTAGATCCTCTTTCTTTGAGAGAGACTCACTGATCGATCCTTTCTGGCATATATAAAAAAGCAATATATGTACCAGTCTATAATGAAGCAGCCACATACCAGGGAAGAAAATCATATTCGCTGGCACCACAGCTCACTAGGCTAATCCTCCACCTGCAGTGCCAGCACTCTGGATTCTAGTCTCGGCTGGGGCGCCGGATTCTGTCCCGGTTGCTCCTCTTCCAGTCCAGCTCTCTGCTGTAGCCCGGGAAGGCAGTGGAGGATGGCCCAAGTGCTTGGGCCCTGCACCAGCATGGGAGACCAAGAGGAAGCACCTGGCTCCTGGCTTCATATCAGCGCAGCACGCCGGCTGCTGTGGCCATTTGTGGGGTGATCCAATGGAAGGAAGACCTTTCTCTCTGTCTAACTCTGCCTGTCAAAAAAAATCATATTCAAGTGCTTCATACTGAGATTAAAGCTTTCCTGATCTTCAGACTCAGTCCACTCCCCTGATATTTGTTTATATGGCACCTTGTATTTTCCTTTGTGGCACATCATATTTATTTGTTATGATTCAGCACTGGAGAGTTCACAGTTCCCACTGCATTGTAATCTCCAGAAGGGTAAGAGACTGTGCATTCTTAGTGATTTTTTTTTTCCTCGCACTAAGAGTAATGAGTGGCATATATAAGGTGATCAATCAATCAATAACACTATTTCATTTAATGACATAAAAGTTTGCCTTTTCTATGAGCAAAGGTTATGACACAAAGTTAGTTTCTGACTTCTTTATACATAATACCCAGAAGTAAGAATTCTCAAAAAGATCTCTTGTTGAAAGAAGTATAACAGTTCCCAGAAACACAAAAGTAAAAATCGTCATAATGATAGAAACCTAATAATGAATGGACTCAGGCTATGGTTTTGCCTGTATTCCATGGGTCAATGTCGAGGGGCTCACAATAGTCAGCTACATGAGTCAAAGTGCATAATCAGAGTGCTCAGGTCACAGTGAGAGCCTCCATTTGTTGAGAGTCATTATTCAGACATCATGCTGAGGATTCTAGAAAAAGTAATAGTCAGGATAAGAACAATCAATTGAGTCAGAATCTTTACCAATTTCCTGTAATAGTTCCCCATTGTGGTGTTTTTAGGCTCATTAAGCAAAGGCCAATGGGAACTATTTCTAATCGACTTAAAAAGCAATGATATCTGATAGTTTTAGATCTTCATTTTAGAATTATAATTTCTCTAGGTCTTACTCAATTTTTTTTAAATTGTGAAATCATGTGCTTTATGGACTAATGCAGAGCCCCTGTGCATATTCTCATTCACACAGGAAGGCAGGGGTCTTGAACAGGATGAATGCAACTATATGATACATTGGGAGATGCTTGTCTAGTGTGAGGTGTAGCAGCCAGTAGACACATGTAGAATTCACACTCACTGAAGATTCCCAGCAGTTCTTGAGGAGAGACCTGTATTCCCATCTATTACATAGAATGAGGATTTAATGTTAATGCTGCTTGGATAACAAATGAAAATGTGATACTGGAAAGATGCCATATCCACAGAATGCACAGCTCTGAATTAATTAGAAAATGATGGATAGAACTTGGGACCCTCTAAATTAATGTTAAAAATAGGAATCTTGGAGACAGAGCAGTTGAAAAAGACAAAAAAAAAAACACATTTTTTTTTGTTCCAGGATATCATGTACAGTTCCTATTACTCTATCTAAAGAATATCTTAAATTTAACAAGGTCCAGGAAATAGCACATACCACAGTCAGGTGGATGGCCTGTGATGGCTGTCATATGCAGCCATAATACAATGTAATGTCTTTGCAAAGTTACAGGCCAAAGAGGAACAATAAAAGTGAGCACACTAAAAATCAACAACTGACAAACTTAACATAGATATGTTCCACAAATTGCAAGCATCACAGTAAAGAAATAGCCTTTGAGAAAATGATTGTCAGCATTGTATTAACATCAATTAGAAACATATGGAAATATATACATATATATATGACAAAAATGTGTTGAATTCATGGAAAATCAAGCCTTAGATAGTTGTTAATGGAAACTTCAGTTCCAGACTAGAGTCAAAAGCCAGGGCCTTTAATAGCCACTGCTTATGGTTTCCCTGGCAATCAAACCTTAGAATTAGAAAGGCTGGAGTGTGTGTTTGGATTAGCAGTTATGATGCTGGCTAAGATGCCCAAATCCTGTGTTTCTTTTTTTTTGACAGGCAGAGTGGACAGTGAGAGAGACAGAGAGAAAGGTCTTCCTTTTGCCATTGGTTCACCTTCCAATTTGGGTTCAATTCATGGTTCCCAATTCCAGTTGGCTGCTAATGCAAATCCTGGCACACAGTGGTGATGGCCCAAGTAATTGTGTTCCTGCCACCCACATGAGAGACCTGGATTATGTCTCAGGCTCCTGGTTTCAGACAGACCCAGCCATAGATATTGTGGGCACTTAGGGGAATGAACCAGTGGATGAGAGATCTTTTTCTGTCTTCGTCTCTGTGTCTGTCTCTCTGCACTTCTCAAATATGTTTTTCAAAGATTTAAAAACAGAATTAGAAGGGCCTTGGTATATCATTAATATATCAAAAAAGTTCCACAATATTTTGATTAAAACAATTTAAACAATAGCTGATATATAATTCTTGAAATAAAATATTCATAAAGAATACTTCAGAACAAAAAGTTTGCTCAGAAAAAATATTGTAATTAGAGGACTATAGTTTTTTTAGTAATAATGATTTCTATTTTAAAACATGAAAGCAAGAGGAAACTGAAGTTATCAGGATGTTAATTTGTTGTTTGAGACACTAAGGCAGAAATAAGTGACCACCCATCAGAGAATTCATATTACATATTGCAGAGATGGGTCTGTGCTTTTCTAGAGAATAAAAATAGCCTTCAGAGAAGGCTTGCATCAATACATTTAAACCTGACATAGGGAAAGATAAAGTTACTTTGATAAAGGAGCCTTTGATCTTGGGTCAGATAGCTGAGAGAACAAAGCGATCAGAATCCAGGAACAGTCTCAATCTTCACTTCCATGTTCTTAGGAACACCTCATTGGTGGTGAAAACCCTCCTCACAAAAACAAATGTAGGCTGTTTATTTTTTAACTTTTAGATAGTTTTTAATCTCTGATCCACAAAAGACAATAAATAATGATGCTCAGTCCATAAGGACTGTATTTTCTAAAATCTGAGTTTATTTTTCATAACATAATTCAGATAGTTCAGAAACACTATCCAGTTCCATCTTTAGGACAGACAGAATAAGAACGGTTGTGTGTCAGGGACCACGCAGCATGTGGCCTCTTAGTGGAAAACTACTGAGGCAGGACTAGACAGCCCAGACCGGAGAGTACTGATAATGCAACCTTGTGTGACCTTGTGCCTTAAGACCTTGTAACCTTTCCCCTACTTGCACAAGCATTGCAGCTACAAGATAAGCTCCCCCTCCTTCCCCTGCCCGACGTCCTGCCCTCCTAAACGCCCCTCCTTCCCCCACCCGACACCCTGACTTTATGATATATAAGAGTGTGCTTGAAAAATAAAAATCACAGCTTGATCAGGACCCTTGTTGTGTCTCCTGTCCCTTTCATTTCTCCTTCTAGGTGCTCAGCCCTAGTTGACTTCCCGTGGGACGGGACAGTAGTGACTTCTAGTTTACAAAAGTAAAAACTCATTCTCTTAGAACTAGAGAATATATCAACATCTCATTTTTTTTTTTCTTTTGACAGGCAGAGTGGACAGTGAGAGAGAGAGAGACAGAGAGAAAGGTCTTCCTTTGCCGTTGGTTCACCCCTTAGTGGCTGCTGCTGTCGGTGTGCTACTGCCAGTGCACCACGCTGATCTGAAGCCAGGAGCCAGGTGCTTCTCCTGGTCTCCCATGCGGGTGCATGGACCTGGGCCATCCTCCACTGCACTCCCGGGCCACAGCAGAGAGCTGGCCTGGAAGAGGGGCAACCGGGACAGAATCCGGCACCCCGACCAGAACTAGAACCTGGTGTGCTGCGCCGTAGGCGGAGGATTAGCCTAGTGAGTCGTGGTGCCCGCCCACATCTCCCTATTTTATGAGATCCATGGTATAAACTGGTTTAATTAAGGGCTCAGTTAAGAAACTTGGATTTCTCTGAAGGGAGGAGAAACTTCCACTTTGACTATGACCTTGTCTAAATATGATCAGAGTTGGCGAACTCAAAAGGCTTCCATAGCCTTGGCAGCTCATGACAAGAGCCTCGGGTGATTACTGAGGCCATAAACAAGAGTGTCAATTTGTTAAGTCAACAACAAGAGTCACTGTGCACTTACTCCTCATGTAGGATCTCTGTCCTTAATGTGCTGTACATTGTGATTTAATGCTATAACTAGTACTCAAACAGTATTTTTTTCACTTTGTGTTTCTATGTGGGTGCAAACTGTTGAAATCTTTACTTAATATATGCTCAACTGATCTTCTGTATATAAAGAGAATTGAAAATGAATCTTGATGTGAATGGAAGGGGGGAGGGAGAAGGAAAGGGGAGGGTTGTGGGTGAGAGGGAAGTTAAGGGGGGGGAGCCATTGTACTCCATAAGCTGTACTTTGGAAATTTATATTCATTAAATAAAAGTTTAAAAAAAAATAGAAAATACAAATGAAAAAAACAAAACAAAAAAAACTTTGATTTGCCTGAACCTGATTCTAAGCTCATGTTCTTAACCACTATATTTTAAATTTCTTATCCAAGGTAATAATTATTTACTATATATATATATAATATATACTATTGGCAATTAAACTCCTAGTGTTTTCCTTATTGTAAAAATTGCCTCCCACCTCTATCCATAACTAAAAATAACTATGAATAAGCCTGACTGGTTAGATATTCACCAAACCTCTTTCCCTTTGCTCCTATACATAGAGCTTAACAAACGATAGTTCCAATTCTTTGAGCAGTGGCTTACAGAATATAGCTAGACACTATCTATACTACTTACAGCATTGACTTCCACACTATCTCCCATCCCCACCCTCATGTTTCCTCTAACCAACTGAAAGAAGAAAAGACAGAAGAAATCATATCCACAGGAGGAAAAGACCCTGGATCCATGTATGACCATCGAGATGGCCTGCCAGTACCAGCAATGACCAAACTCGAATCTATATGAACAAGAAATATACTTCTACTCCAAAGGATACTAGAATTTTTAGTTTCTCAAATACTCCTACCACACCTTACCAACATTTATAGTTGTTAGTCTTAATATTAGATTTCTGGTGACATATAGTAGTAAATGGGATATTAATTTGATTTTCCTAATGATTATATTTTTAAGCACTTCATTATGGTTATCACCCACTCACTATAATTTTATCAGAAAACTCTTTAAAATTTTTACAATATTTATTCACAATTTGAAAGACATTGCAATAGAGAGGAAGAGACAGAAATCTTCCACCTGCTGATTTACTCCCCAAATGTCCACAACATCCAGACAGGGATCAGGCTAAAGTGAGGAGCCTAGAATACCATTCAGTTCTCCCACATGAGTTGGCAGAGGCCTAAGGACTTGAACTGTCTTCTGCTGCTTTCTCAGGCCCTTTAGCAGGGAGCTGGTTTGGAAGTAAAGTAGCTGGAACTGGAACAGGCAGTCTGATACAAGATGTTAGCCCTGCAAGCTGTGGCTTAATCTGCTACACCACAACACTAGCTACTGGAAACTTAAAATCTTTTCTCACTTTTTAATTGGGCAGTTTACCTTTTATATTATTGTATGATATGAGTTAACATATTGTAGAAGTAATCTTTAGTCAGATATATTTGTGTCAGAATATCTTTAGTTATAAACATTTCTTCCTATTCTGTGGCTTGCCACTTTATTAAAAGTATCTTTCAAAAAGGAGAAATTACAAATATTTTATAAGTTTTTCACTTATAGTTTATGGAGTTTTTTCATTTTTTGGCATATTTTAGGAAACGTGCTGAACAAGTACATGAAAACTTTCATTTTAAAAATTTTAATATTGTCAAATAGGAATATGATTCATCAAGTGAGAATAGAAGCTGGTGTTCATTTTGTTAGATGGATTTATCCAGTTGTTCTAAATTTATTGCAAGTGATTTCCTCAACAATTGCCTTAATGCCTAAACCAAAACCAACTGAACATTATATGCAGGTCTATTTCAATATATTGATCTAATTGTGGATAGTTATGCCACTATGACAATGTCCAGACTTAGCATTAGAATAAATCTTGAAATTAGGGAATGTAAATTTCCCAACTTTGTTCTTTTTCAAGATGTTCCATTATGGGTACTGTGTATTTTCATAAATTTCAACATAAGTTTGTCTATTTCTATTCATCCTTTCCCTGCAATGGGATTTTGGTTGGGATTTCATTGAATCTATATATCAACTCTGGTAGAATGAGCATATCAACAAAATTGAATTATTTAATTAATGGATAAAATACCTTCTTTAAATCCTGTAGGTAAAACTGTGGCATTTTTTTTTAAGATTTTATCTTACTTGAAAGTCAGAGTTACACAGAGAGAAAAGGAGAGGCAAAGAGAGAGAGTCAGTCAGTCTTCCATCCGCTGGTTCACACCCCAATTAGCCTCAACGGCCAGGGTTGTGTTGACCTGAAGCCAGGAGCCAGGAGTCTCTTTCAGGTTTCCCACGTGGGCTCTGGTGCCCAATGACTTGCACCATCTTCTACTGCTTTCCCAGGCCATAGCAGAGAGCTGGATTGGAAGTGGAGCAGCTGGGACCCAAACCAGCGCCCATATGGGATGCAGGCACTGCAGGCAGCAGCTTTACACACTAATTCACAGCGTCGGCCCTGTAAACTGTGCAGTTTTCACTGTGGAAATCTTGCACATATTTGTTAAATCCCGAGTATTTTGTTTGAGGAATTCTTTGTGTAAGTAATGTTAAATGCTCTTCTCATTGTTGCTATACATTTATAGAAGTCAATTGTGTAAAATTGGTTTTATATCCTATGACCTTTTTATAGTCACTTATTTGTGGGAGTTATAGTTCTACATATACATATATTCTATAAATAAAGACAGTTTAGTGGTTTTTAAATTTTTGTTATGACTTGTATATCTTCCCTGTGTATTCTGCATTGATTTGGACCTTCAGAACAATGTCGAATTGAAAGCAGACATATGGCTTGTTCTTTATCTTAGAAGGAGTGTATTCAGAATTTCACTATTAACAATATTTGCTTGTACAACTTAGATAGATATACATTATAAGATTAAATACATTCTTTTCTATGCATGGTTTTCAGATAGTTCTTATCATGAAGGGGTTTGAATTTTTCAAATCCTTATTCTGCATCACTGAGTTGATCATACAATCTCTTTTCTTCTGTGAATGTGGCACAATATATGATTAACTTTTGAATGTTAAAACAAATCTTGCATTCCTTGGATGCACCCCAAATGCTCATATCCATTATCCTCTTTATATAAAGTGGAATTGATTTGCCAATGTTGTCTCGAGGATTTTTCATCTCTGCTCATGAGGCATAATGGAATATACTTTCTTCTAATAACTTCGATTATGTAATCATGTCTTTATAAAATTAAGCAGAGAGTGATCATTCTTCTTATAGTTTGAGATTGGATTTGTTTCTTAAATGCTTGATAGAATAGCCAACCATCAACAAGAAGGGTTGTTGACCTGGCATTTTCTCTATGGGAAGGTTCTAAAGTATCGTAAGTGTAATTTGCTTACCAGAAAAGCAATATTTGTAATTTTTCTTGCTTCATTTGTCAATTATGGGTAAGTTATAAATTTGTAGAAAGGTCTCCATTTCACTCAAATTTTAGAATTTATTCATAAATTTCTAACACTCATCACTGTTCATATTATTGTCTCATAGTTCTCCTAATAATTTTAGGATATATACTATTATCTTCTCTTTGAAATCCAATATTAACAATTAGTCCCTTTTTCTTTGCTTTGCTTTTCTTAAAGTTTTGATAAAATTTTATCAAATTGATTAATATCTTTAGGATTTTAGAAAAAAAATTTTAATTTTATCTTTTCTATTTATTTGGTTTCTTCTCTGGTGTTTATTATTTTCTATGTCTGCAAAAATTAAGAAAGGAAGGGAGGGAAGGAAGGGCACTGTGAAACAGGGGGAGGAAGGGAAGTAAGGTTATTTCTTAGAACTGTGCCTATGAATTACATGAAATCTGGCCTCTTTATATGAAAAAAAAAAAACATAAAATGAAAACCTGATTTGGTTTGAATTGAGGGGCTTCCCTTTTGAGTCCCTTATGTGAAAACTTAGTTTTCTCATTTTGATGTTTCTTTTCTATTATTTAAAATAGTTCATTTGTCCACATATACATTTCTAGGTGCGTCCCACAAATTTTAATATCTGTGCTTCTACTTTTATTTGGATTATAGTATTCTCTAGTTTTCACTGGGAATTCTCCTTTGACCCATGTGTTATTTAAACATGTACCACTCAATTCTCAAGTATCTGGTGATTTTCAGTTTTTTCTCTAATTTAATTCTACTAGGTACACTGTGGTCAGAGAAAATTGGTCTTTATCACACCACTCCTGAAATCAATTTATGACCAAGCACATGGTCTATTTTGGTAAGTATTCCCTATGTAATTTAGAGAAATGTATGTTCTTGCAGATATTGGGAATATATACAAATATAAAGAAGATTAGTTTGGTAGATGCAGCTTTTAAGTCTTAAGTATGCTTAGAGTTTTTTTTTTTTTTTTTTGTCTTGTGGTTCTATCAATTGCTGAGAGAGAATATTAAACTTTACTATGATTGAATATCTGCATATTAATTTTAGTTCTGCCAATTTTTCCTTCATGTACTTCAGGCTGTATTTGTATACCTATGTATATAGAAAAATTGCATCATCTGATATAGCAACGTTTTACTGTTATAAAATTCTCTTACTTTTTTAGGTAATAATTCTTTTTTATATTTATTTTTTCAGATAATAATTCTTAAAGCTTGTTTTGATATTAATATAGCTAAATCCACTTTCTAAAGATGAGTGCTTGTTACATAATTTCTTGACCCTTTATTGCAATATGTATAGACATCTCTATATTGAGTTCATGTATTATACACAACAGACACTCTTTTGGAGCAGAGCTTGGTCTAATAAACATTTTTCTGTTGTGAAAACATTGAGTTGTTCTGTTAGTACTTTCAATGGATTGCTATTAACTATAGTTATCATATTTTATATTACAGGTCCAGATTTTAATCCATCTGTGAAAACAAAATTTTGAATGTTTAACCTCTGCCCAACCACACTGCCAACCTCCAACTCTCACAACCCTTAGTAATCAATATTAAACCATCTACTTCTATGAGTTTGACACTTTCAGATTCTACATAGAAGTGAAATTATACAGTATTTATCTTTCTTTATCTGGACATTTCACTTAGTATAATGTTCCCCAGAATAATGAATGTTGTTACAAATAACAGAATTCCTTTCTTTTTAAGGCTAAATAGTATTCCTCATTGTATATACCCCACATTTTCTTTATCCATTTGCCTGCTGATGGACACTTGGGTTGTTTCTCTATCTTGTCTTTCTGAATAATGCTACAATGAATGTGGAATTACAGATATTTCTTCAACATATTCATTTCATGTGTGTTCAGTATACAACCAGAATTAAGATTGCTGGATTCTATGGTAGTTCAATTTTTAATTTTTTGAGGAGTCTTCCTACCATTTTCTATAATAGTTGTACTTACAATCCCACTAAGAATATACAAGTCAGACAAAGGAACTTGGGTCTTTATCTTACTCCACATATAAAAATCAACTCAAAATGGGTTAAAATCTTAAATGTAACATTTAAAACCGTAAAATTACTGGAAGAAAATCAGGGGAAAGACTCTGACATCACTTCGGGCAAATATTTTTTAGACACGATCTAAAAAAGCACAGGCAAAGAAATGCCTATGTTCAAGTCTGCACTTTGCTCTCTGTTCCAGCTTCCTGCTAATGCACACACTGAGAGGCAACAGCTGATGATGCAAATAGCAGGCCTTCTATAATCTGAGAGAGAGAGATTGGTGTAAGTCCTGGCTCCTGGCTTCAGCCTTGCCCCAGCTACAGCTATTGAGTGGATTTGGGAAGTTAACCAGTGAATGCAAGGTTTGTACCACTCTGCCACTCCCTCTCTCTCTCTGCTTTCCAATAATAAAAAAAAAAAAAATTTTTAAAGATTACAATTTGCATTCTTTCTGTTGTTTATACATTTACTTATTTCAGAGAGAGAGAGAGAGAGAATCTTACATCCACTGGTTCACTCTCCAAATGGTCACAATAGCGATAGCTAGACCAGGCCACAGCCAGGAGCCTAGAGCTCCACTCTCCCATGTGAGTGGCAGGGCCTAGATATTTGGGACATCTTTTGCTGCTTTCTCAAGTACATTAGCAAGGAATTGGATTGGAAGCAGAGCAGCCAGGATGTGAACTGGCATTTACATGGGATGATGGCATCACAGACAGTGGTTTAACCTGATGTGCCATAATGCCATTCCTACAAGTTGCATTCTTAATTTATAATGATCTACTTTAATTATTACTGTGCTATTGTTATCACATGTGACAACAGTCCCACAGATAATATTTTTGTCCCAATAGTTTACAGTTAATGAAAACAATAGAAATATAAAATGCAAGCTTTTCAAAGATTTATTTATTTGAAAGTCAGAGTTACAAAGAGGCAGAGACAGAAAGCGAGAGTGGTCTTCCATCTGCTGGTTCACTCTCCAAATGGCCAAAATGGCCAGAGCTGGGTCTATCTGAAGCCAGGAGTCAGGAGCTTCTTCTGAGTCTTGCATACGGGTGCAGGGGCCCAAAGACTTGGGCCATCTTCTACTGCTTTCCCAGGCATAACAGAAGGCCGGATTGGAAGTGGAGCAGCCAGTGGCCATATGGGATGACAACACTGCAGGTGGTGGATTTACCTGCTATGCCACAGCGCTGGCCCCAATACTAGCTTTCTTATTTACAGACACATCAATTTTTTTAAGTATTCTTCATTATTTCCTATTGATACACACCCCTATCTCTATCACTTCTCTCCAGCTGGCAAGTTTACTAAAGCTTTTCTTGTGAGCAATTCTTTAAGAATTCTCTCGAGTTGCAAAAAACGATTTCATCCTCAGTTTACTGAATACATTTGGTGAATATAAAGTTCTGATTGATAGTTCTCATTTTCTTTTTAAAACTTTAAATATAGTTCCATTGTTTTCTGGCTGCTATTATTTCTTATAAAAAAGTCATCTATATTTAGATTATGGCTTTCCTCTCTATTTTTTCTCCATCTCTGGCTTTTAGGGGTTTAAGTAGGATATGACTAGGAATGTTCACCCTGCTTGTAATTTTGTGTTTCTTGATTCTGTAAATTGGCTTTATTACTTTCAGTGAAGTTTGGGACTTTCAAAGAATTAAACACTTTATTGCTCTGCCCCTTTTTTTTTCTTTTTCTCAGACTCCATTTTTACAAAACAAGGCTTTTGATAGTATTTCACATGTAAGGTAATCACTTTTTAAAAACTATTCATTCTTTGTTCTTCAAATTGGGTAATTTCTTTTGATCTCTGATGTTCACTCACTCTTTTCTCTGTAGTTTAAATCTGTAGTTAATCTCGGATTTAAAGTTCAGATTTATACTCTTCAGGTTAATAATTTCAATATACTTTTTAAAAAAATTTTTTTGACAGGCAGAGTGGACAGTGAGAAAGAGAGAGAGAGAGAGAGAGAGAGAGAGAGAGAGAGAGATCTTCCTTTGCCATTGGTTCACCCCCCAGTGGCCGCTGCGGCTGGCACGCTGCGGCCTGTGCACCACGCTGATCGGAAGCCAGGAGCCAGGTGCTTCCTCCTGGTCTCCCACGCGGGTGCAGGGGCCCAAGCACTTGGGCCATCCTCCACTGCCTTCCCGGGCCACAGCAGAGAGCTGGACTGGAAGAGGGGCAACCGGGACAGAACCGGCGCCCCAACCGGGATGAGAACCTGGAGTGCTGGCGCTGTAGGTGGAGGATTAGCCTAGTAAGCCGCAGCGCCAGACTCAATATATTTCTTATAGTTTCCATTTTCTACAATTGATACTTATGTGTTTTTTTATTTCTGCTTTAAACTCTTATTAATAATATCTATCCCATTATAAGGGCTGATTTTATATTTTAATTTCAGCATTTTGGCCATCAGTGTTGGTGTTGACCACTTTTTCTTTTGGTTATGGGCACATTTTCTTTTTCTTTATGTATCTTATCCTGTGGCTAACCTGGGTGCTCAGCCTTCTGCTCAGCCCAGCAGAGAATAATTTTACTCTGACTTGCAGAGGTTTTTGGTCTGGTGCTTTAGTTTAATTAAAAGCCTTAAAATGTACTGAATTGTAAACTGACTATGGGTCCAAAGTCCCCAGTTTCTCCAATTCCGTTGTTTGTATGTGGAATGATTAGGAACTTGGCTGGTATGTTTGTCTAGGATGATGCTTTTCTGGGGTAAATTTCTGATCCTCAGTCTCCAGCCCATTTTTGGCCAATTGCCCCAGGTAGACACACAAATATTCTTCAACAGCCTCCGAACTCTCTTTCCTGCCGGGACTTTCAGTGCATGTGCTTCCCTTTGATTCCACATATCACTGAAGATAGGATTTTCGTAACTTACCCAGCTTTTCTGCTCATCTGAGCAGCTTTGTTCAATACTCAGGACCTTCCACACTCTACTTTGAAGTAGAAATTCAGTTATGCCTATTTTGGACATTGTACTTGTAAATTAAACTACTTTGTGGCTGGTTTTGCTGAATATTGTTCTTTTTACATATTAATAAATTTTTGGCAGATTCATTCTCATACTGCAATTATTCCATTGCATGATTATACCAAAATTTATTTATGCAGTCTTTTAATGGGTATTTGAGAAATTTTCACTTTCTGCCTAAATTGAATAGTGATGATCTGAGCAAGTTTATAAATATATTTTTGTACATATATACATATGTGTTTGTTAGATATATATGGCAGAATTGCTAATTATGGGTACAGACATGCATTCATATTTGGGAGCTACTGCCAAACAGATTTCCAAAGTGGTGGTTTCCTTTTTTTAAGAATGGTTTTTGTTCTATAGAACAATTTTTATTTTACTTATTTCAAAGGCAGAAAGACTGAAAGTGAGACACACATTGTAAAAATTAAATTTAAAACTAATTAATTAAAGATTAATTAAGAAAGGGAGGAGGAAAGAGAGTAGAAGTATGGGCAGGAAGGAGGGAGAGAGGTTGGGTGGGAAGTATCATTATGTTCTTAGATATGTATGTATAAAATACATGAAGCTTGTTCAGCTTATAGAAAATTTTTAAAATAAAAAAAGAGACAGAGAGACTCAGACAGTGATCTCCCATCTTCTGGTTCATTCCCTCAATGCCAACAATAATCATGGCTGGACCAGGCCAAATCCAGGAGCCCAAGACTCAATGCAGATTTCCTACTTAGGTAATAGGAACCCCAAGACTTGAGTTCTCACCTGCTACCTCTCAAGGTGAACCCTTAGCAGGAAGCTATAACCAGGACTAGAGTTAGCACCCAAACCCAAGTACTCCAGTATGAGATGCAGGTGTCCCTGGTAGCATTTTAACTGTTAAGCCAAGTACCCATTCTCCCAAAGTTGTGGTATCTATATACATATCCACCATATATAAATCAGGCCACATGGTCCTCAATGACCTGCCGAACCCACGCACACCGCTATTACTTTAGATACATCCTCTAAGTAATAATACATTAATTATATCTCACTCAAAGCATATGTATTCCCACATGTTCCAATCTTTGTGTTTTAACTCTGGCTATGCCAAACATGTGTTAGGTGAATCTGAATTACTCACATGTTGAATTGCTCACATCTCTGTTTTAGTTCAGTAGACTAGATAAGTAAGCCTTAACTTTTCACTAAAGGGGAATTTATTATCAACAAATTTACCTGTCAATATTTAGTGCAATGATATGGAATCACTTAAGGCTTGAATATAGACAGTATATTAGGAACTAGGTACATACACTGTCATACTCTGGGGAGACAGAATGGCAAACTGCCAAATGGGAAAATAAAAAAAAGAAGAAAGATACCTCTATAAAATTGTATTTCAAGCTACACAGCCAAAATAAGATGCATCTACAGTTAATGTGAAAATAGCATTTCTTGGGGAGAAGGGGTTGGTTTTAGCTGTTTTGTTTTGCTTCTTGCATTAATTTGGCCCTCATAAAAAGCCACATGTAACAGATGGCACTGTGGTGTAGTGGGTAAAGCTGCCACCTTGTAGTACTAGTATCCCATATGGGCACCAGATTGAGTCCTGGCTGCTCCACTTCCAATCCAGCTCTCTGCTGTGGCCTGGGAAAGCAGTAGAAGATGGCCCAAGTGCTTGGCCCCCTGCCCAAGTGGGAGACCCAGAAGAAGCTCTTGGTTCCTGGCTTCGGGTTGGCACACCTCTGGCCATTGTAGCCTTCTGGGGCTAACAATCTAAAAACAATCTAACATCTAAAAACAAACAAAAAAGCCATATATGTTTGTGATGCTGTGTTGTTCTAGCATGCCCATATTTTTTACCTGATGCTTTATTAGCCATGTCACATTCCATTACTCCAGTTGTGATTAACATGAGGCGAGAACCAACTTTGAGCTCCAGCTCTTTTAGCCTAACTGTAACTATCAGATCACAGAATGCCAAACCAACCAAAGCAACATGATCAAATTATATTTGACATTCAGTAAAACCAATTTTCGGCCTAATATGTTCCTGTAATTGGAATTTTAAAAGTTGCAATACTATACCAAAGATGTATCTGTTAATAATAAATGCCCCAGATTCATACATATGAGATTATAGGCCCTAAGACTTACAGGAAGATTCATAAATCTACAAAATGCTTCATAGTTTTTGATCTCTGAAATAAAATATACTTAACCAAATGCTTGTTGACTAAACACAGGGTAAATAAGTTACAATCAAAGTTATAAATAATTATAAATAATTAAACATACGAACAGAATTACACAGACATAAGCAAAAGTATATCTATGTTCTTGGTTTGCTTTTAATTTCATAGACTTTTTCCACATTATCCTGAAACAATATTTCCAAGTAGTAGTCCTCATCTTCTTCCTGTGTATTATCACAAGCCCCGTCACTGCACTGAAAGTCTACAACATTCTAACTCTACTGCCAAACACAAGGATGGCTTGGCTCCAACTCCATGAAGACATATCTACACTACTCAGTTGAAATATGTAGAAAATATAAAACATACATTTCATAAAAACTTATGCAAATTAATACTTGCAGTTTTTGTGATTTGTGCCTTATTTGGCAAACAAAGTTAAAAAGGTATTTATAAATGGAAAGACAAAACTGGAAAGTACATATTATGCATACATACTTAAGGCTTTTTATGACTTTAAAATCATGGCCCAAAGAACTCCTTTTTTATCCTACAAGTTACATTTTATCTGTATATTAACTTTTCTTGGGAAATCTCATCAGAGAATAAGTTAGTATCCAACAATCCCAAGCCAAGCAATGTCTGAACACAACTCAGATCCAGCAGCCTCTGCCAATAACTTCATCCTTCTAATAGGTAAAAATCAATTCCCACAAAACAAGAGAATGGTAGTCACCTTAAAAGGTGACCATTAGTGTGATGTTTGTCAACTTTTGGATTTTTAGAAATCCAGCTATCTTGCTAAAGAATGTATTTTAAAAGTTTCACTTAAAGAGGTATTAATTTAGATTCATATTAGAGGGTAATCTTTACACTCGAATACTGGAAGACATAACTATGGTTACAATTGTCAAGCAGAGGCAAACTGTGTGACTCTCTAAACATTTAGTCTTAGATTTTAAGAGAAGAATGCAATTTTCAATGTACAGAGCATTTTGAAACCTTATTTGGAAAGATTTTTCTCTCAGTAAGGACTGCTTAGCAGGATATTCGTAGTTGGATAAAACAGAAAGTACTCCTTTACTCCTGTGATCTTATGTCGACCTACAAAGATAAAGAAAAATATCTATTCCATAAAAACCATTAAGTCGTCTAGAGAGCTGGAACTGAGTTTTTTTTTTTTGTTTTTTTTTTTTTTTTTGACAGGCAGAGTGGATAGTGAGAGAGAGAGAGAGAGAGAGAGGGGGAGAGAGGGAGAGAAAGGTCTTCCTTTTGCCGTTGGTTCACCCTCCAATGGCCACCATGGCTGGCGCGCTGCGGCCGGCGCACCGTGTTGATCCGAAGGCAGGAGCCAGGTGCTTCTCCTGGTCTCCCATGGGGTGCAGGGCCCAAGCACTTGGGCCATCCTCCACTGCACTCCCTGGTCACAGCAGAGAGCTGGCCTGGAAGAGGGGCAACCGGGACAGAATCTGGCGCCCCAACCCGGAGTAGAACCCGGTGTGCCGGTGCCGCTAGGTGGAGGATTATCCTATTGAGCCACGGCGCCGGCCTGGAACTGAGTTTAATACCGTTGGGATACAGCTCTGTATGTTTACTTGACTTATCAAGAAGGAATCCAGCATTCAAAGAAAACCATTTAATCCAGGCTACAAGTATAGAAAATGACCATAATTAAAGACTAGAGAACAAGGATGCACTGTTGTCGTACTCCACTTAATTAAAATAGAGTTTACCAGGAAACTCACAATGATCTTAAACATCAAAATTTAGAATAGGTTCCGACTGTGTTGATATAAATGTTCATATATATTATAATGTGCTTTACTGGACAGATTAATTGAAGCTAAGATTTCATTATGTTAGATTATGAGATAATCATGTATTTTTCGCTGATTTTACTTAAAAGTTGTCTTTTGTCTAAGACATACTTAGCACGAATAGAGATTATTTGCACCAGGAAACCAAACACATGGCTGTTCAGACATCCCGTGGAATCAGTTATCCTCAAGATAGTGCATTCCTTCCCACCACAGGGGTCATTATTGCTGAAAGATACCAAATACCAATTCAACAATCCTCTCCTCTACTACAGAAAATGATCAAAATTTTCCAGGTGGTTGAAAAATCATTTAAATCCTATTATATCCTGAAAGTGTAATCCATGAAAGTCCTGCCTTTACTTCCGTATTCCCCATCTGACACCTGCAATCTGACAACAGCCCTGTAACTACATAATGTGCTCTCACTGATATCGGTAAATCCTCCTCGTCCCAGGATTCCTCAGTATGCCTCTCTGCAGCCTTAGAAAAGATTGAGAAGCAGAGAGGATTCTGGAAACCTAACAAAATAAACTCCAGAGTTCCCTTCAGCTGACAACAAACTCTAACCTTCTTGACAATTCTGAGTCAAACTAGTAGCAAAGGATCACAAATCAGGGAGGCTGATGCATGTTCTTCCCTGTAAAGCAGGGCTTAGCAAGATTCTGAGTAACTTTGCTGAAGCTCAAGAAACTCTGAGGGTACAAACTTGGCACTTGAAACCACATGTACTCCTAAGAACACTGACTTAATGAACTACCCTTTGGGGTGCAATAAGTTCATCATGTAGGTGGGGTCTCCTTGAATCTGGGGTCATGAGCTACAGTGAGACTTGAGAAACAGACCTTTCCAGGAGCAATTGTAGTTGTGGGTTCTTGCATTGCAAATACCTTTTCTATCCTTTTGTAATGTAAAACTTTCCCAGCTTCTGTTAGTTTTATAACCCAGGAATGTATCTCTAAAGGACCTGGGAGCCATCCCTTTGAAATATGGGTATTAAAAGAGACAGTATCCTTTCATTCAAGGCTGAATAATATTCCATTCCATATATATACAACTGTATTATGTATGTATACATATAAAGGTGTGCACGTTTATATTATATATTATCTATATCTACTCAATAGTGGAAGACATTTAGATTGTTTCTATGTCTACATCATGGCCATTGTGAATAATGCTCCAATGAACAGTAGTGCTAATACCTCTTTGTAACAACAATACAAAGATATTATGCTAAGTTAAATGAGCCAGTAACAGATGGGTGGATAATGTACAATTCCACACATGAGCTATCTAAAGAGGTAAAAATAATCGAAGCAAAAAGTAGAACGCTGGTTTCCTCAAGACAGGGAAAGGAAGAACTAGAGTGTTGCCATTCAATGGCAATGAAATTTCAGTTAGACCAGATGAAAAAGTTTTAAAGACCTGCCATACACCATCATGTGCCAATTAACATTACTGTAGTGTACACTTAGAAGTGTATGGACAGGCAGACCTAATCTCTCATACACACAAATAGGTCTTCAAAAAGTTCATGAACATGCATGATTATGAAAAAATATGCATTTTTTTTTGGACAGGCAGAGTGGACAGTGAGAGAGAGAGACAGAGAGAAAAGTCTTCATTTTGCCATTGGTTCACCCTCTAATGGCCGCCACGGCCGGCACGCTGCGGCTGGCGCACAGCACTGATCCAATGGCAGGAGCCAGGTACTTATCCTGATCTCCCATGGGGTGCAGGGCCCAAGTACTTGGACCATCCTCCACTGCACTCCCTGGCCACAGCAGAGAGCTGGCCTGGAAGAGGGGCAACCAGGACAGAATCCAGCGCCCCGACCGCGACTAGAACCCGGTGTGCCGGTGCCGCAAGGCGGAGGATTAGCCTAGTGAGCCGCGGCACTGGCCAAAAATATATTTTTAATTCTATTTCCATAGCCATTTTGAAGTGACTGTGCATCTGTGTATGTATGTGTTAGCCCAATAAATAAATACAGAAAAAACATACCATTTATGATATTTATAAACATTGGAAAATACTAATCAATTCAATAAAAATGGCACGGGACAAATGATATACGAAAATTATATAATTGTATAGAAAATGATTTTACAATATCTGAATTGATTGGAAAGGTCCTTAAGTGGAAAGATAAAAGTAAAAATTATAAATTTTCTCCAAAATTAGTAAACATTTAATAGAATTGCAAATAGAATCCAAAAAGGATTTTATGTACAATTAGAAAATATAGTTTTGGATTTATAATATACGTTCAGCAATAGTAAGTAAAATCATGTAATAGTAGGAGCTGGCGCTGTGGTGCGATGGGTGAGGCTGCTGCCTGCGGTGCTGGCATTGCATGTGGGTGCCAGTTTGAGTCCTGGAGGCTCCACTTCTGATCTAGCTCTCTGCTATGGCCTGGGGAAGCAGTGAACAATGACCCAAGTTCTTGGGCCTCTGTATCCATGTGGGAGACCCGGAGGAAGTTCTTGGCTCTTGTCTTTGGATCCAGTCAGCTCCGGCCTTTGCAGCCACTGGTGGAGTGAACCAGCAGATGGAGGATGTCTCTCTCTCTCTCTCTCTGTCTCTCTGTGACTCCATCTTTCAAATAAATAATATTTTTAAAAAAGTATGGGGCCGGCACTGTGGTGCAACAGGTTAACACCCTGGCCTGAAGTGCCAGCATCCCATATGGGTGCCAGTTTGAGACCCGGATGTTCCACTTCCCATCCAGCTCTCTGCTATGGCTGGGGAAAGCAATAGAAGATGGCCCAAGTCCTTAGGCCCCTGCACTCACATGGGAGACCTGGAAGAAGCTCCTGGCTACTGATCAGTGCAGCTCTGCTGGTTGCGGCCAACTGGGGAGTGAACCATCGGATGGAAGACCTCTCTGTCTCTCTCTGCCTCTCCTCTCTGTAACTCTTTCAAATAAATAAATAAATCTTTTTTTAAAAAAGTATGTTAAGGCCACTATTTTATTATCAAATCAATTTGTAGTAGTGTAGAAATGGAAAAAAAGTTTTGCAATTGATCTTACTATATATACGATCAGTAAATAATGAATAGAATATCAAATAAATATGTGGCCTCGGGATGGGTGTTGTGGTGCAACATGTTAAGCTGCCCCTTGAGACATCTGCATAACATATTAATGTGCCTAGAATGGGCTCGGCTTCAGGTCAAATGTTTTGCTAATGTACACCCTGAGAAGCAATGCATAATGGTCCAAGTACTTGTGTTCCTGCCATCCACATGGGAGAGCAGGATGGAGTTTCTAGACCCTGGCTTTGATCTGGCTGCTGCGCAGCTGTTGCAGGCATTTGAAGAGACAACCAGTGGATAGAAGATCTCTCTCTCTCTCTCCCTCCCTCCCTCTCTCTCTCTTTCTGCCTTCCTTATCACTCTTTCAAATAAATAATACTTATAAAATAAGCTTTCATAATTAGCTACCTAAAAAGTGAAAATTTATCCTCATACCACATGCAAAAAGAAATTCCATATTTATAATACACTTAAATGCAAAAGCAAATATGAAAGAAAACTAGGAGACAGCATGTATAATTTAGGGGCAAGAACATCTAGACAAAATTAAATCCTAATTCAAAGAAAGTTAGAACCACTTAGCATGACATTCAAGATCCCCTCACATCTTTAATCAAATTTCAACAATTCTATCCCCATATATTCTCATTTATTTCCAAAATAATACCTGTAAGGTCTACTCAAAAAGGTTGTCTCACATTCTTTGGTCACCTGCTCCAGATAGGGCTCTGTGTTATATGTATTAACATTAAAAAGTATGCTCTATTTTCTCTATTTTGAAGATAAAAGAAGCAATATTACCATAGTTCAAATGAGTGTCAAAGTTTACTTCAATGTTAGTATGTCTAACTCCAAGCCCCAGGCTTGTTCTATGATAGCTTATTGCCATCAATGCATATAAGTATTCTATTAACAGTAAATATTCTGAAAAATTAAATGTGTCAGGACTGTTAATGGGAGGTTTCAGTCCCCTTAGAGTCTTGGCTGAAATCCTGAAAGTGAGGACAGCAGGTGATAAATACCTACACATTCCCATGAGAAGTGCCAGGTCCATCTATCCAGGTCTGCTGAGAGAAATGTAAATGTCCTTATTACCTTCCTTTATCATCAACTATTTATGAAATGAATATAATGATGATCAGGTTGATTAAGTAGCTCATTAGGATATTTTTGGAAAACTTGTTAGCCTAACAAGAAAGTAGAGTAGGGTGGGGGCTCAAAACTTTCCACCTTGTCATTTCCAAACTATGTTCAAGAACCATCCCATTTCAGAAAGACCAGCTACTAGGCATCTAAAACACAGGATACTATGTCGGATTTCAAGACCATCAGACAGGGACAACTTACCCTTTTGATTCTGTTTCCTAAACTTTCCCAGAGATTTGGTAAAAAAAAAAAAAAACAGTGTAAGAGCAAAGTAATGGAAGTATTAAACATAGACAACCTCCCTCCTACTACACTGTGGACCTGGGGAATTCTTGTGTTGGGACTAAACTGGAAAGGCTGTCTGATGCTTTACACTGGATTAGAGGTAAAAGTTATTGTACATGATTATATTGAATTTTTAAACTATTTATTTATTTGAGAGGCAGAGAGACAGAGTTTACATTTGCTGGTTCACTCTCCAAATGCCTGCAATGGCCAGGGCTGAGCCAAAGCCAGGACCTGGGGTCCCAACCATGTCTCCCAGTGGAGTGCCAAGAACCTGATTAGTTGAGCCTTGCCTGCTTCTCCCAAGGTGCCCATTAGCAGGAAGGAGAGTTGGGAGCCTGAGGTAGGTGTCAAATCCAGGTACTCTGATGTGGGATGCAACCATCCCAGCCTTGACTAGGGTAAACACCTGTTCCTCCCAGTACAATTTTAATACCAGAAAATGATACTCCTAAGACTCGATTACTGTTCTAGAATTGATGTTTCTGAGATAGTCCCCAGAGGCAGAGAGAGCAGATTCAACAAAGCCTATGGGAGGGCAGTGGTAAAGGAAAGGACAAATCTATGTCAGGAGTGCCCCTTATTGAACGTTTATGTAGTAAACCTTTACTTTCCCCGGCTTTTGCTGATATTGTTCACACTGCTCACTCTAGAGATTTTTTTTACTGGCATTCGTTCACATTCTACATCCCTTTTTCCACAGTACTTAAACCCAAGCAATCACCCAATATTGCAGCCATAAGTAGAGTCAGGCTGTATAGTGTGAGTTTTCTGAATGGGAACAGTACCTTAGTTGTTTCTATTTCCAGAGATTAGAACCATGTGTTGCTCAAGTTGAATACTCAGTAACAGCTGATTGAATTGCTATGGAATGTTTTGATGATGGGAATCAGTCACAGATTCCAAATCCTTATTATATTTGCCCTACCACAAAGCCTCTGGAGAATAAATTAATATCTGTTTTCCCATGGGCTTAGTGGGTAAGAATCAAAATAACTCAGACACAGCTAAACATCTAGGAAAACTGAGACCTAGATGACACCTGTAAATTAAGCTTCTGCTATCTGTCAAGCTTTGAGAATGAAAGATAAGGAAGACACAGCTCCTAGTCCTTTCTGCAATTTGCAGCTAGACAGACTCATATGGAAAGTACATAATCATCATTTGCTGAGGGCACCAGCTTACTGGGAGCTGATGAACTCTTGCTTCTTTACGTGATGAAGATGAGAAACCAAAGTAGGCACAGTTTCAGGACATTAAGCCAGGTCATGGCAACAACACGGTGTCTCTTCACAGACATCCATTACTGAGTGTGTGCAATAGTGGCATGAAACTCAACCCGTCCACTGGGTTTAGTAATACATTCTAGAGTCAGCCCAAGTATACAATGCATTAACATAACCCAAGGAGTCCTAAGGTACCTCCAAGTTGGCCAAATTTCAGACAGGTTTCTTTATGACTTCTTGCTCCTGGCTTCCTGTAAAGTATTTACTTTGGCAATTTATGGTTGTAAACTCTCTAGCTACCACTCGAAGATGCAAATCATCTCCCAGTCTCTTGCCAGTGTTAGAACCCAGGAGATGTCTTTATCAAGACCTGAGTGGGGGGCATCCTTCTGAAATGTAGTCATCAAGAAAGATAATTCCGCTCTCAGTCCCTGGGGGAGAGAAGGAGCCTAACTTCCATTAGTATCAGTTACTAGACACAGAAAATGCAGAAGGTTTCATCACACTGAAGAACTCGACCCCTAAAATCTTACAGTATTTTTTTTTGCTGGTTTACACCAGTGTTTATAAGCTACTTTCTGTTTCAGCAGAGTTCAGTTCAATGTTCAATTTCTCACTGCTATTTGCAATCGTCTTGCAATGGTCTCAATTAACTCCAGTGCAATTTGTCTTTGACAGCTCTGTAGAGCACTTTGATCATGGCATAGCGGTGCCAATAGATGAAATTGGTTAAAAAATCTGATGGTATTCCTTGAATGTGTAAACTAATGGCTTTCACTCTACTGTGCTCTCCAGGGACATTTGGCAAACTCTGGAAACATTTTGGGGTACCATAAATTAGGAGGGAAAGGGAGAAGTTTGCTATGGCATCAAGTGAGTAAAAGATAGGGATACTGCTAAGCATTTTCCAATTCACACAGCAGCTCCTCATCATAAATAATAATTCGGTCAGCTTTTAAGTATACCATGGTTGGAAACCCTGCTATAAATAATTAGGACCCCAAGGATCCTCTTCTTTCACTCGAGTCTACTCAAGGAAATTAGGCTATGCCAAAAAGCCTGAACCTAAATAAATTACAGTTCCTAAAACATAACAAATACAGGCAACTGCGAAATAACTATAAATGGCTCTTGAAGAGAATACCATCAAGAAACCTGAGTAGAATCAATACGATTTGTAGATTATAGAATGTGGCTCACTTGCTGTGATTGTACAGGTTCTAACATTTCCCAGTTGTTGCAACAAGCACCAGTGAGCTGTTTAATTTCCAGGCTCAGTGTTCTCTTGGGTGTAAAAGAGGAACAATGACTTCTGTCTCCTATTGTAGTTGCAGTTTCTAGGGTATCATATGATGCTTGCACAGAACAATATGATGCTTGCAGTGTCAAACTGGTGTCTGATTTATAGTAAGCATGCATTATAAAATAATTTTTAAAAAGCTGCAAGGAAAGAAAAATAGAATATAAGAACTGATTAGTGAATGAGGAAATAAATGACATCTAGTTAAATATTAAATCTGTTATTTAATCATTTAAGACCAAGCAAACTGTTTCAACACCATTATTTTTATGAGGTCTAAAGAACCATATAATCCAATTGTGGAGTCTGTTGAGTTACTCTGGACTCATAGTACACATGAAGATATTTCCCAGTATAAATGTAATTAGATATTTGTCTTAGAATGATGAACTGACACTCTGCCATTATCTGCTTTAGACTTCAGTCTTAATTTTCCTACATAATAATTACTATGATTAATCCAACATAGAATGCCCCTGTCTATCGACATGTCACTGACAAAGGAATGGCTGTTCAGTTGGCCAGACTCTCCTTTTGGGAATTTCTAAGTTTGCAGATGCTCTCCCAGCAGCTTACATGACTTCCTTTTAATTTACTCAAAAAGCTATTATTGTAACAATAATGGAGAAGAAGCATAAATTGAATTCACTTGTGGCATAGTTATGTCATTTTATTTGGCAAATACACAATAAAAGAACAAAACATTTCTCCTTGCCAGGGAGACATAGCTTGAAAATCTGTATCAGGACAAACTAGCTTAAAGTAATTGTATGTATCTCAGCTGCAAATTAATTTGGCTTATTGTGTACTGTACGGCTGTGGTGCATTTTCATCAACTATATATTGAATGATAAACCATAAATATCATGCCTTATTTTTATTTATCTGGCATTTAGAGCTTCTATTCTGTATATTTGTCTTATGCCTTCTTGGCAACAGGTTTTCTCAAGAGCTGTAGTTTGAATCTTAAAATACCTGACTATGTGGGAAGTAAATGCATGGAATCCCTTCAGTCTCCACTCAATAATTCATTTCTAAATCAATAAGATAATGTTTTTAAACCATGAAAGTAAAAGAAACCTGAAGTTCAAAAACATTATATTTCTAACACTAAAATTTTCTAAACTGTATTTTTTCTACAGATATACTTGTGAGTTCCAAATTGAATGTGACTTTAGTTTCTAAATCCTGAGAAATGAAAGACATCTTGCCTCATTTTCTATCCCTCTATAAAGCAGAGTTGTATTAAAAATTTCAAATTTCTTTTCCTCTTTATGAGTTCCACAGGGTGCATTTTGGTTAGTTCAATAAGCTATTCCTACTTTAACTTTCTCATACATTCATTTTTCAATTTTATCCTAAAATTTCAATTCAAAGAATAAAATCTCCCAAGTGCTAGTCCTCTCTATGTCATTTTGAAAGGAAGGACATTAGGTATAACTTCAATGAGGTGCACATTAGGATGTAATACCAAAAAGAATGAAAAAATAGCCTCAGAATTCTCCCTTAAAATACCCCTATCAGGAAGGAAAATGATCTATTTGACATTCTGTCATTTAGAAATTCTCTCTATATATATGGCTCAGAAGGAATTTCTTTGTAAATCAGTTAATGCCATTACAGACTGCGAACTCACAAGTTAGTTGATTGTTTAAATTAGTGGTTCTCAATCGTGATTACATACTCATGTCAACTGTGAAGCTTGCAGAAAACCTCAAGGCCCAGACTGCCCTCAGGTTAATTTGGATTTCAATTCAATCAATTTTATATTTAGAAATCAGAATTTCTAAGCTGGTACCCAGATATCAGTATTTTTATTATTACTTATCTCTGTGAAAGGTACAAAGACAGGAAAGAGAAATAGAGACAGAGATCTTTCATCTGCTGATTGACTCCTCAAATGCATGTTAGAGACAGAGTTGGGCCAGGCCAATAACAGGAGCTGGAAACTCAATACGGGTCTCACATGTGGGTGGCAGGGACCCAGCTACTTGAGTCATCACCTGCTGCCTCAAAGAGTGCATGTTGACAGACAGCTGGACTCTCCTGTGGAGGAAGAACTCGAACCCAGGCACTTCAATAGGGGTCACAGGTTTCCTGACTCAGCTCTAAACTACTATGCCAAATTTCCACCTGAGCGTCAGTAGTTTTTAATGCTTTTTCAGGAGACTCCAAAGTGAGAAACAGTGCTTTAAAGGAAATGAAAGCTCTTGCCAAATAAAGTGAAAAGGCATAATCAATAGCTACAATAAAAGAATTACCTCTCGGGGCCGGCGCTGTGGCACAGCAAGTTAAAGCCCTGGCCTGAAGCGCCGGCATCCCATGTGGATATTGAATCTAATCCCAGCTGCTCCTCTTCTGATCCAGCTCTCTGCTATGGCCTGGGAAGGCAGTAGAAGATGGCCCAAGTGCTTGGGCTCCCGCACCTGCGAGGGAGACTCGGAAGAAGCTCCTGGCTCCTGGCTCAGGATCGGCACAGCTCCAGCCCTTGTGGCCATTTGGGGAGTGAACCAGTGGATGGAAGACCTCTGTCTCTACCTCTCTCTGTAACCCTTTCAAATAAATAAATTAATCTTTAAAAAAAAACTTACCTCTCCACCTTTGACTATAGCATTTATAATGAAGTTTAAATCTGCTATTAAAATAGATTTTTTGAATTTTTGTACTTCCAAAAAAATTTTGAGAGCCTTTCTAGACATACATGTCTACATCAGGGCACTATTATTTGCCATAGCATTTTTAAGACTCTAAAATATGTATGTCAACATTGCTAATCCACTGAATTGACTCTAGGTAAACCAGAAGCATCAAATGACTGATGATTTAATTTTGCTTCCTCAAAACCAGGATAACACTATAATGTTTAGACATAAGAATATCATTATACAGCAGAAAAAAGTTTCTGCTTCATATTTTGTAATAGAATACTATTTCTAATTTATTAATGAATTTATCAAAAATATCATCGATAGCCAGGCAGCCCCTGCCACTCACCCATCTTCCTCTCCCCACCATCCCCAAAAGCAGCCAGAAGGCCTTCCCAGAGCAGTTCCGTCCACCATGGCCCCACAGAACACCCAGGGATTCCCAATCACCCAACTCCAAACGAAATAAGCACTTTGTAGCCCTGGGGTAAGCAGCCTAATCCCCTTAAACTCTGCAAAGCAGCTGCCAGCCCATTCTACGTGGTGAACCCACTGCATCCTTAGGCAAGCTGCATCCAGACTTCCAGACCAGTCCCACAAACCCCTGCAGGCTAGACCAATGAGGAATTTGCAGGCTTGGCAGAAGCTGGCCACAGCTGAAGACACTGCATGGACACTACACTTTTGTTCTCACTACAGCCAAAGCCAATAATCCCTACACTTGGTTCAAGACCCAATTGAAACAGAAAGCCCCTCACATTAAGAAAACCACACCTTCAAACAGGAAGAGGCAACTGTCCTACCACATGTGCAGACATCAGCACAAGGAAACAAGAAATATGAAAAGGCAACACTTGCAAAGTAACACATTAATTCTCCCACAACAGACTCCCTAAAAAAGGAAATCTATGAAATGCTTGAAATAGAATTAGAAATAAAGGTCATTCGGAAACTCAATGAAATACAAGAAATACTACACTATAAACCAAACACAGATTATTTCCTTCAATAACTGCAGAATACACACTACATTAGCACACTGAATATTCTCCAGGAAAGATCATTTGTTAGGTTACAAAACGAGATTCAACAAATTTAATAAAAGTCAAAATCATATACAATGTACCTTCTCTGTCCACAATGGAATAAAACTAGAAATGAACAATAAGAACTACTCTGGGAAGTACAAAAAACAACTGGAAATTTAATAACATGCTCTTTAATGACCAATGAAGAAATCAAAAGGAAATTAAAAACTTGAAACAAATGAAAATGGAAACAGGATATATCAAAACCTATGAGATACAGTAAAAGTTGTACTAATAGAAGTTTATTTCAATAAACACCTAAAGTAGAAATATTTTAATTAAACTACCTAACACTACACACCAATGAATAAAAAGGCATGAACAAACCAAACCAGAAGTTAGTAGAAAGAGAGACATAAAAATCAGAGCAGAAGTAAAAGAAAAGGAAACCAAAATATACAGGAGAAATACCTCAATGATGTCTATTTTTAAAACCTATCTTAGGGGTTAACAAGCTAGCCTGGTGGGAGGCTTTCTGTCATCATTTAACTAGCAACAATTCTAAAAGCTTTGACTATCCATATGGTCTTAGATTCCTAGTAACGACTGTTTTAACTTACACACTCAGGTAGTTTTCTTAGAGTACAGGGGCTGAATGCTGAGATGTGAAGCAGAGTGTGTACTTTCCTTAAATAGCCAGCACTGTCACGATTCCTTATGTTTCTAGCAGTCTGTATAGCTGTCTTTTTCAGAGGAAAATTTTTCACACCTCTGAGGTTCCTTGCTTTCAGAGAGGTAGGATATCTTTTTCTTTTCCTCTAAAATAAATTCAGGTAATGGTGGGTGCATAGGAGATGCTTTTAACTAGCATGATAAAACTTGGTAGGTGGGAGGGTTGTTAGTATATTATTTTTATGAAATTGCTTAAAACTGTCCATTAACTCATGCTTGGTCAACAACAATGCTTTAATTTTGAGCACAGAACAAATGCTGTAGTTGACTTTTTCTTTAATTTCTCAATCTTTTATTCTCCTAGAAAAATAAATGCTGAATTGGGGAAATCAATATGGGCATATACTTGATGTTAGCCTAAGTACAAAACCTTGAATTTTGGTTAATTTTACAAGGCACATGTGGCAGATGTGATTCAAGACTTGCACACCACCAGAGTAACAGTCCTAGCTACAGACATTGAGGGTACTGACTGCCTCTTTCCACAGTTTAAATGAGCATTGCTACGTTAATATAGTGTTGCAGGGCCCATGGTCTCAGTGGATGGGGGTGATTTTACCTTAAACCTTTAGGCAAAAATGGGCTTTTGTTTGGTGTTGGTTTTTGTTTTTTGCTTTTTTCCCCTCTTTCATATTTTACTTTTGCGTCCTAAAAGTTAATGTTGTAGGCCATATGCGTGACAGGCAACAAGTGGGTGAAGAACCAATGGGGAAGTGTTCAAAAATTTCTGTGTTCACTAACAGGCTTCTGAATTCATCACTGCAGTCCACAGAAAAGGCTGGAGAAGGTCAAAAGTAGATGTGGTATCACTTACTACAGCCTTGAAACAGAGTGTCTCTCTGGACTTCCAAATGCTTTCTATGCTACTTATTTATTTTAGTTGAATTAAATAAACAAGAGGATTTTTCAATAAAAAAAGATCAAATAAGTGAAGAATTAGTTTTTGAGAAGATAAACATTGAGCATTTAAGCTATGCTAAAATTAAAAGGCAGAGCACAAAATTAAAAAGTGAAAGGTGAGATATTAAAACTAATACCACAGAAATACAAAGGGTCATGAGAAACTACTATGAACAATCCTATAACAAGCAGTATAGAAGGAATGGGTAAATTCTTAGAGATAAACAATCTATCAATAATGACTCAGAAAGAGGTAGAAAGTCTGAAATCAGTAATGAATGAAGGAAACTGGATGAGTAATTAAAAGTGTCACATCAAAGGAAATCCCAGGACGTGATGAGGCAGGAATTTTTCCAAATTCATTCTACAAAACAAGCATCACCCTGATACCAAATCTCTAAACACCCCCCCCCCCCAAAAAAAACTATTATAACAAACTAATTCAAGAAAAATGAAAACAATTTCCCTGATTAACATAGTTGCAAAAATCCTTAACAAAATACTAAAGAATTAAATGCAGTAGCACATTTCAGAAAATCATTCACCACGATAAAGTGGGATTTATCTCAGTGATCAAGGATAGTGCAACATAAACAAATCACATTAACAGTACAAAATTTATATCATTTCAATAGATGGAGAAAAACCTTTTGACAAAATTCAAACTCCATTCATGATAATAAAAAACTTTTAACAAATATAAAGGGTATATATCTTATCATAATAAAAGTTAAATATAAAAAGAATCTAACATCAAACTGAATGGTCAAAAGTTGAAAATGTTTCCTCTAATGTATGGATGCCCATTTTCAACACTTCTATTCTAATACCAGAATGACTTAGAGGAAAAATGCAAGAAAAAAGAAGAGGAATTCAGATTGGAAAATGGAAGTCAAATTTTCACTGTTCACAGATGGCATGATCTTACATGTAGAAACCTCTAATGACTTCACAAAAAAACTGCTGTAACTAATAGACTAATTCAGTAAAGCTGCAGGATACAACATCAGCATGGAAAATCATTAACACTTTACACTAGCAAGGAATTATCTGAAAAAAATCAAGAAATTGATTTTATTTATAACAGCCACAAAAATTTAAGTATTTAGGAATAATCTAACAGAAGTGAAACATCTCTACACTGACAACTATAAAACAGTTGATGAAGGAAATTAAGTAGAACACTTAAGGAATGATGTTCCTTTTTCATGGATCAGCAGAAAAACATTGTTAAGGGGCCAGAGCTGTGGTATAGTAGGTTAAGGCTCCAACTGCAGCACAGGCATTCCATAGGGCACGGCTTCGAGTACGGGCTGCTCCACTTCTGATCCAGCTCCCTGCTTATCGTTTGGGAAAGCAGTGGAAGACGGCCCAAGTGCTTGGGCCCTTGCACCCACGTGGGAGACCCAGAAGAAGTTTATGGATCCCAGCTTTGGGTAGGCCCAGCTCTGGCCATTTTGACCATTTGGGGAGTGAACTAGCAGATGGAAGACCTCTCACTCTGTCTCTCCTTCTCTCTGTAACTCTGCCTTTCAGATAAATAAATAAATCTTAAAAGAAAATCATTGTTAAATGTTTGTATTATCCAAAGTGATCTGTAGATTCAATGAAATTTCTATTAAAATATCAATAACATTCTTTACAGAAATGGAAAAAAAAATTCTACAATCAGCATGAACTCACAAAAGATCCCAAATAGCCAAATAATTCTTGAGCAAAAGGAACAAAGTTGGAAGCAACACACTTTCCAGAGTTCAAAATATACTACAAAACTATGGTAACAAAACAGCACTGCACTAGCAGATATATAGACCAATGAGAGAAAATAGGAAACCCAGGATCAAACCCATGCATTTACAGCCATCTGATATTCAACAAAAGTGCCAAGAGCAAACACTGTGGAAATCATAGTCTCTTGAAAAAAAAAACAATACTGGAAAAATCAGATATACACAAACAGAAGAAGAAAAACAAAAAGACAAAATATCTGAACTTCTATCTTCTACCCTGCGCAAAAGTAAACTCAAAATTTATTAAAGACCAAAATGTAAGACTGAAAGTACCAGGAGAACATACAGGGGAAGTATCATATGACTTTGGACTGGGCAAGTACTTTTTGGATGTGACCTAAAAGCACAGGCAACAAAGGCCAAAACCGACAAATACAAGTATACCAAACTAAAAAAAAATACAATCTAAACAGCCAAGAAATCAATCGAGATAGCAAAGAGACAACCTACGGAATGGAAGTATTTACAGACTATATATCTGACAGGGGTTAATATTCAGAATATACAAGAAACTCCAATAAATCAATAGCAAGAAAACAAAGTCTTATTTAAAAATGGGCAATCTGGGCATGCATTTAGCCTAGCAGTTCAGATGGTGGTTAGAATATCCATCTCTGTACCAGAGGGTCTAGATTTACCAGAACAGTTCTGACTTCTGATTCCAGCTTTCTGGAAGGCGGCAGTGATGACTGTTGTTTCTGCCTCCCCTGCAGGAGACCAGGACTGAGTTCCTGGCTCATAATTTCAGCTCCAGACCTGCCTGGGGACATTTCCTGCAGCTGCGAAGTGAACCCATGCATGAAATCTCAATCTCAATCTCAATCTCAATCTCAATCTCAAATCTCCTCAATTGCTCTTTCACTCACTCCCCCTCCCTCCCTCTCCCCCATTCTTAAATAAGTGTAAAAAAAAAAAAAACAAAAAAAAAACAAAACATGAAATGAGCAATAGACTTTAACAGACATTTTTCAAAAGATGTTCAAATGGCCAATGGATGTGTGAAAACATGCTCATTTTACTAATTGTCAGGAAAATGAAATCAAGACTACAATGATATCACTTCATTCCTATTTAAATGCTTATTATCAAAAGACATACAATAACAAGTGTTGGCAAGGATATGAAGAATCCTTACACACTATTAATGGAAATGTAAACCAATACAATCATTATGGAAAACAGTATGGAGGTTCCTCAAAAAAATTAAAAACAGAACTATCATATGACCCAGCAATCTCAATATAAGTATTTCTCCAAAGGAAATGAAATTAGTCTGTGGAAGAGACATCTGAACTCCTGTGTTTACTGCAGTACTATTCACAAGAGACAAGATGTAGAAGCAACCTAAGTGTTGACCAATAGAAGACAATGTCATGTACATGTAAAACAGAATATTATTCAGTCGTAAAGAAAGCAAAATCCTGTTATCTCTGACATCCTAAAAGGAAGTGAAGGACCTTATAGTAAGTGAAATAAACCAGGTATCTAAAGAAATACCAGATGGTCTCTTACTCATAGGAGGGTTTTTCCCGAAAGCTCATGACGGGAATGAGCATTAAGCCTAGTGATTAAGGTATCAACGTCCCATATCAGAGAACCTGGGTTCAACTCACAGCTTCAGCTATGGGATTCCAGCTTCCCACTAATGCAGGTCCTGGGAGGTAGCAGTGATGACTCAAGCAACTTCCAAGTGGGAGACTTGTATTGAGTTCCCCAATTCAATTACAGCCGGGCCCTAACTTAGCCCTGGCACCACTCAATCGGGCTATTGTGGGCATTTAGGGAATGAACAAATAGATGGGAACGCTCACTCCTGTTTGCTGTCTCTCTGTTCCCTCCCCAATAAATAATTTTTTTTCTAAAATGTTTATGTAAAATGAATTAAGAAGAAGTTATGCATGGGTGTTTTACACAAACTGTTTGAAGTACTCTCATAATGGAATTAAAAGAGTAACTGTCATAAAATAGAAGGTATAAAAAACCAAACAATGACTTTCAGAAACAAAGAAGGAAGAATAGTGACAGGTGTGAGCAGAGTTTAACCAATGGGAACAAAGTTACAGTTAGATAGGAGGAATAAATTCCCATGTTCTATTACATGGTAGGGTCAACACAGTTAATAATAATGTAAGAGGAGGCTTCAGAAATTCATGGAAAATGTACATTACCTTTTAATTCTATTTTTCCACAAACCTTCCAAAGCCAATTTGTATACTGGAAGTAGATTTCAAATGGTCTCAACACAAAGAAATGATGAAAGATTGGAGGTAACAGGTATGCTAAATACCTTCACTCACTACATAATGTATACCTGAATTAAAGTAGCACATTGTACCTTAGAAATATGTATGATTGTGCCGATTAAAAATCAAAACAGAAAAAAAACTAAAAAACACATAAGTAAAAATTAATTGAGCTCCTGTTGGCAATATGTCCCCATGAGAGGCCCTGAGGACATAGTGGTAACTGAAGAGATAAAAACCCTCACCTCGATGTCTGATTTTTAAGTCAGATCAAAGACTAGGATCCTATCTACACACTTTCCATAAACCCAAGGTATCATTAAAGCATTAATAACATAATGAATCAAGTTCTAAATCAATTGCCATCTGTACATAAAACACAATATGGGTGATTTTCTTTGCCTTTTTCCACATTTAGTCTTCTAAAATACATAATATGAGCATTATCACTTGAGAGTGTACAAGCATATGCAAAAGAAAGAAAAAAATAAATATGTGTGGTAGATAATTCCCAAAGCTCCATCTCTCCAAAATTTCCTGTTCTTTTATTGCTCTTTTCTGTTGCTTATTTGAATTACATTATCATCACTTTTGTAACTGTCATAACTACCTAGGCAGAGTCTAAAGTATAATTCAAAAAAGGTATCTGAAAACAAAAGCAGTAACATTGATCCATTTTTATTTTTGATTCTTGATTAGTTTATATTTTCCTATAAAAGTGATTATTGTTCATTATAGTATATTGAAAGTAAAACAGGGAAGTACTCATCACTCATGATCACAGCAACCACATTATTTTTACATTATTATAATTTTATTTCTCAAGCTTTTATACAAAGTTATACTAAATTTAAAGCTGCTTCATTAATTGCAATAAGTATATGAATATGAGATGTTAATAATAAAGGAGAAGTGGACTGTGGGGTATTTGGGAATCCTTTGCATTACTACCTAAGTTGTTTTTTGTAACTTAAAAACTTCTGAAATAAAATGTTAAAAGATTAAAACTCTATACAAAGGTGATAAAATTTTCCTGCATATTACATATTAAAAACTTTTCAATTCAGTAACAGTTATTTATAAATTTCATTCAAAAGGTTATGTGGCTGAAGTTCTTTATATGAAAGCACATTGGGGGCCGGCACTGTGGCTCAACAGGCTAATCCTCCTCCTTGCGGCGCCGGCACACCGGGTTCAAGTCCCGGTCAGGGCACCGGATTCTGTCCCGGTTGCCCCTCTTCCAGGCCAGCTCTCTGCTGTGGCCAGGGAGTGCAGTGGAGGATGGCCCAAGTGCTTGGGCCCTGCACCCCATGGGAGACCAGGAGAAGCACCTGGCTCCTGGCTTCAGATCAGCGCGTTACCCCAGCCGCAGCGCGCTGGCTGTGGCGGCCATTGGAGGGTGAACCAACGGCAAAAGGAAGACCTTTCTTTCTGTCTCTCTCTCACTGTCCACTCTGCCTGTCAAAAAAAAAAAAAAAAAAAAAAGAGCACATTGGTTGCTTCAGAAGAAAATTTAAAGGTTAAACATGTATACATTCCCTTCTGTGTATCTGCATATTACATATTAAAAACTTTTCAATTCAGTAAGTTATTTATAAATTTCATTCAAAAGGGTATGTGGCTGAAGTTCTTTATATGAAAGCACATTGGTTGCTTCAGAAGATAATTTAAAGGTTAAACATGTATACATTCCCTTCTGTGTACCAGATGCTATCCTGGAGAGCAATGACAAGTGTCTTAGTTCATGCAGGCTGCTCTAACAAAATACCATAAACTGAAAAACTTATCAACAAGAGAAACTTACCATCACCCAGGGAGGTAGGGAGTCCAAGATCAAGGCACTAACAGATTTGGTTCATGAGGGCTCATTTCCTTGTTCATACATGGTCATCTTTGCTCTGTATCTTCAAATGCTAGCAGGGACACATCAGTTCTTTTGGGCATCTTTTGCAATGGAACTAATCTATTCATGGTGGCTCTGCCTTATGACACAATGGCCTTCCAAAGGCTCCTACTCATAACACTATCACACCGAGGATTAATATTTCAACATAAGAATTTTGAGGAGACAGGAACATCCAGACTGTTGAAATAAGATTCTTGCATTTATATTTTAGTGGGGGAAAAGCCAGGGTGTAAAAAAAATTTGAAATAAATTCAGATAGTCATTCTTGCCTTTCAAGCAAGGAAAATATTCTTGGGAGTGTTACTTCTTAGGAGGTCCCTGGTCAGAAATGGGGAGCCGGCCAGGAGAATGTCCATTTCCAAGTAGGTAATATTTGATCTGAGATTTGAACAAGAAGTAGCAATCAGCCATGTGAATTCTCAAGCATATTCCAATTGAGAAGAGTATATTAATGCTACCAACCTGTAAATTCTTAGATGCCTGAAACATAAATGTTGATGAAGGGATGGGCAAAGGGGGAGCATGCCTTCAAACTGCCCCATCAGATGGTTTCTCTCAGCCACTTCTCAATCTTAACTCTTTCTTTCCTTGGAAGCCAATCAGAGGCCAATACCTTTGTTACATCACTCACCAATCACAATGAGAACTGATGTTACCAACTCCTCAACTCCTAACCAGAGACACAGTTTGAATCTTTAACATAATCTGATAAACATCTGTGCTTTCATTTTCACCACAAATGTTCAATTCCTGACATTTCAAATTTGTGCTGTTATTGTTGTTCATGATATTTTGTGGAGGTAAAATGTGTCATGTTTGTATAAGTGGTTCAGTATTGTGATTTAGAGCATGGGCTAACAGATGCTGATGGTGAGATCTCATCTAAGCTATTTAGGTCAGACTAATTTTCCTTATCACAATAGTAAAGTAAGTTTTAAAAGAGATGACACAGAGAATTCAGCTTAGAGCCTAACAAACAACAAGCCTTCAAGAAATATGTAGGGAATGAGCAAGAGAAAGTGCACATATACACAAACATCCCAAATGGAGATTTTAAATATTGTACATACAAAGATCTTAGTAAAAATACCTGTAATTTAGTTATGACAGACAGCTTTCAATGACCTCTTAAAACTCTAATTTAGAAAATTATATATGGTCATATAAGGACTACCTACAAATGTTTACTTGGGTGAGTTTTAAACATGGGATTTAAAAACTTGAAATCCTGAACTCCATTGTCTTTTGTTAAGAGTTCACAACATGTGTCAAACAGTTATAGTGGGGTATGAAAAACGTGATGCCAAGAGTTCTTTCAGTTCTTACTGGTGTTTCCTTCTGCTCTCAAAGTCCTCATCAAGTGACTTTCTCTATGCCAACACACATACGTTCAGGGAAGACTGTCTTGAGTCCCAGCACTTTGTATTTGGAAAAGAACTCCAAAAGACAGTGGATGACAGGCCAGAACCCAGGAAAGGAAGGAATTCAGAGAAAGACTACTAAGATGGTAGCCTTCATACTGTTCTCATTAAATACCTGTACCTCTCCCTCGGAGTTAGCTCCAAGTGGGAAAAGATGGCTGACCGGGTGTTCTTGAGCCGCAAGGCTCCATTTCATGTGATTAGTTTGCAAATAAGGATAATATGTTCAAACATCCCATGGCCAAAACAAAAGCTGAAAACCAGCAAGGCAATAAACGTGAAGACTAAATTGTAGTGCGATTTGCTAAAGCCAGTTTTTAATATTACCTCTGTTTCTTGCTTCCCGTAAAAATTTAAATGCCTGCTTTATTGAAAAATTGCTTAATTAGACAACATATCTCAAGAAAAGGCTTTGTTCCAAGTCACAGATTCATTTTTGTTTCTACCATTCTGTGCAATAAGCACATTTAAAATGTTGTTCCTAAAGAGATTCATTTAGTGGAGGAGGCAAGAGCAGTTCGCTAAATATTTTCACTACAAATTTAATTCACTAGGTCAACCCAGTCATCATATCTTGCAGAAAAGCAATTCATCAGGCTTCCTGGTTGTTATAAGGATATTCAGTGAAATGTTCCCTGCCTTCTTTTTTGGAAGGGGAGGCCCCAAGGATCTCAATTCAATTACTGCCACCTGAATATTTAGGCCCAGGTTATAGCCAAACACTAAGGTAACACTAAAAACTAACCACTAACAACAGGAAAGCAACTTAATTCACTGTACATTATTTGTCCTAAAAAGGAGCAAACAACTATAGTATGCCATCTAAAACTTTAGTAAATAGTAATAGTACAGATGCATAATGCAGGCTATTGCCAGGCATTGATTCAAATGCTTTCTACACCTTAGTCAATTTATTTCTCAAATTACACTGTGGGCTTAGCCCTATGATACCTTCTTTCACGTATGTGGTCCAGAGACACTAAGTCACCTAAGTTCAATTTTGGTGTTAAGATTCAAACCCATGAAACCAGCTCCAAGGATCACTATGCACTATGGTTTTTAAAATTTTTATTTTCAGGCCAGCACGGTGGCTCACTAGGCTAATCCTCCGCCTTGCGGCGCCGGCACACTGGGTTCTAGTCCTGGTCGGGGCACCAGATTCTGTCCTGGTTGCCCCTCTTCCAGGCCAGCTCTCTGCTGTGGCCAGGGAGTGCAGTGGAGGATGGCCCAAGTGCTTGGGCCCTGCACCCCATGGGAGACCAGGATAAGCACCTGGCTCCTACCATCGGATCAGCGCCGGCCGTGGTGACCATTGGAGGGTGAACCAACGGCAAAAAGGAAGACCTTTCTCTCTGTCTCTCTCTCTCACTGTCCACTCTGCCTGTCAAAAAAAAATTTATTTTCAGTGAAATATAGAAAAAATAATACAAAAATGATACAAATTCTTCCAACTTCAAGTATGCTATTGTGCTAGGTGTCTTCCATTTGCCCCTTTGGATTTCACAACTTGTATCTTCTCCCTTCTCTTTAGCCCAGAGCCTCTCTAAGCAATATCAAGGGGCTTCCAGTTGGGTTTGGCAATGCTAGGGATTAGCATGGAATGAATGAATAAGCTCAAGATATTTCTCTGTCAGGTCGCCATTGGTTGGCTGCATGCCTATGCCTCTGTTCAAAGGTACAGCTTTTTTTTTTTTGACAGTCAGTTAGACTGTAAGAGACAGAGAGAAAGGTCTTCCTTTTCCGTTGGCTCACCCCACAAATGGCCGCTACACGGCTGACACACTGCGCAGATCCGAAGCCAGGAGCCAGGTGCTTCTTCCTGGTCTCCCATGGGGTGCAGGGCCCAAGCACTTGGGCCATCCTCTACTGCACTCCCGGGCCAAAGCAGAGAGCTGGACTGGAAGAGGAGCAACCAGGACAGAATCCGGTGCCCCAACCGGGATTGGAACCCAGGCTGCCGGCGCCACAAGCAGAGCATTAGCCAAGTGAGCTGCAGTGCCGGCCGAAAACTACAGCTCTTATGAAATGACTCACTCTGCTGTAGATTCTAGTATCTTCTAGATACCTCTGCCAATAAATACTTAATAATAACAGCTCTATACTCTTAAAATCACTGGGACATTGCACCATATCTGTTATTTTCCATAAAATCTGACCACACTGCTATAAGTAATACTTTCATGAAACCTTCTTCGATTTACTTAAGAATCTGAGCAGAGATTTAATTTCTCAAAACCACTTTACTCATGACCGGACAAAAAGTACAACATAGTCCTGAGCACACTTACCTTCTACTCTCTTCAAATCAGGCCCAGGAAATAAACTCCACAACTGTCCAAAAAGGGCTCCATTATTCTTAAGAAAACCCAATGTGAAAACTGTTTTTCAATTTTCTTGGTTTAAAAGGCCAAAAACTGAAATCTACAGAATATATGGTATTTTTATTCTAATAATATTCTAATAATTGTATCCATTAAAGCACCATGAGTGTCAAGCAGCAGGGTAGCATGAGAGCTAAGTATTTTGGGTGTTGGTCTCTTTTGAGTTAAATGACCTTACTGAAGCCAAACCTTGGCTCAGATGTCATATATCAGACATTAGTCTAATTAATACAAAGATATCTGATGTTATACATCTGGCAACACCAGTTAGCTTCCTGGAACCAGGTGGTAAGATAAATCCAGGAAATGTAACCCCAAGGTGCACAGAAAAACCAAGTACATCTTTGTCTTCCTTACAATCTAATTAGTCATTCATGCATGCATATGAATGTCTCTTGCCCTTAAACAGAGTGAATTTTGAACTGAACTGAACATCTCTGTATTCAAAGTATCTTAAGTTGCTGCTAGAGATTACATTAGCAGCCCAGTCAGTTTTGAGAATGAGGCTGTTTCTATGAAAAGGGATATAAGAACATTACTCAGATTTGTATTTTTAAAAAACACATGGAAAATCATCCCTTCTTCTCCTTAATTCACGTTAAGAGTGTTGGTAATTCTTCTTTCACTCCTGATTTCACTATTGAAAGTCTACCTTCATAGCCACATTGCAACTGGCTTGGCATCAAAGGAAGATACTGTCTTTTACCATGTCTTGATATTTGCAAAGCTAAACTTGTGCAACCATAAACGACTCACTACCTTTGCTTATGGACTTGACTGTATCATCATCAGAATGTGTCACAAAGGTTTTGAAAAATGAGCATATACAACTACCAGTGGGATAGACACTAAAAATTGACATCTCCTTGAATTAAAATTTCATAGAACAATGACTAGAGATTAATGCATAATACATTGACCTATTTAAGCAATTATCATTTAGAGATTCTCTTGGGATACTTCTGGACTGGCAGGAAGCAATAACCAAAGGTTAAAAGCAAGGAATCCTGGATCACATTCCTTTAATTCTAACTTTGCCACCCATGTGGATGTATAGCACAGAGATGCCCACTATAAAATGGCAACACTTTCTTAATGATACAAAGTCATTAGCATAAGCAAAAGTGACATATAAGTACAAATAGTATTATAAAAATTTTATGATATTTCACCTAGAATAAGAAATTACTTTTCATAATTATCACTGTTTCATAATCATCACTGTTCTGAAGCAAAATTAAGACACAGCATTTCTTTAAAATTACACAAGTGATTTCTTCCCATTGCCAGTCTACAAGATAGCCTTCTCCACTAATCTTCACTTTCTGCTGTTTACACACTCACATAATTCTCTTCCACACTGATGAGAGCTGACTAGCACAACCAATATGACAATGCAGACATGATAATGTGTGAGTTCCCAGATTAGTACATAAAGTCAGTGTGACTTTGCTTGTTCTCTCATGTTGCTCTCCAGGAGAAGGTAGTTACAATGTTAACAGCAAACTTAAGTAGCTCAATAGAATGGCCCATGTGATGAGGAGCTGAGGTGTCCTACCAAGAGACAGCAACCACTGTCCATCATGGGATTAAGCCAATTTGGTAGCAGACCTTCCTGACCTTGTCAACCTTCAGGTGATTGTAGCCTCAGCTGACATCTTGACTGCAACCTTGGCAGAGCTCCTAAACCAAAACCGCCTAGCTAAACTACTCCCAAATTTTGGATCCATAGAAATTGCATGAAATGATGCATGTTTGTTGTGATAAGCCACAAAGTTTGAGTGTAATTTGATACTTATCAACAGATAACTAAAACGTCTTCATTCTAATGTCCCATCTTACACAAGGTCAATGTTATATATGTAAAGGTACTTCATTCAAATAGTCCGGGTGAATAGAATTAAAAGACTGTTTGAGTAGGAGAGTATTGTCGCTCCCCCTCTTCGTGGAGGAGCAACACAGGACCCTGCGCTGTTCTTTCGTCTGCTCGGCCCTCCCCGGGTTTGCTGCTGGTTCCTCCCGGGTTGGCTACTATCCCCTCCACCTCCGTGGAAGGGCAGTTCCCCCTGGCCACATTCCCCACTTCCGCAGGGGAGCGGCACACCGTCGGCCGGCTCTTCTCGGGGGCTGCACAGGTGTTCCTTCAGCTAGATGTTCCCCATAGATGTTTCTGGTGCATGCCGTCTCTCTCCTCCTTTATAGTCCTCCTCCGCCAATCCTAACTCGGCTGCCCACACGCCGAGCACGCTGCTCTCCTCCAATCAGGAGCAAGTCCTACAGTTTATTAGTTGAACTGGAGGCAGCTGTGCGGGAGCTATTTACTTCTCTCCCAGCGCCATATTGTGGGAGAGCAGATGCATAGAATAAGTCTTAATTCGAGTAACTTAGTCTAGTCCGGATTGCTCCCCACAAGTATAAACTGGGAAAAGATGGGAACCCAGAGATTCTGAAGATTTTTGGACATTGATAGCAAAGACCCAAAGCATCATCATGGCTACTCAATTAATAAATGGAGTCCTGATGGAGCACTGGCTTGAAATATTACCAGCTGGGTTTACAATGCATCTGGAAGGCATTTCTATGGTTTCCACATGGCCTATTGGTTCTAACAGTTTGCTACTTGCAGTAACCTCAATGTTGAATCTTGGTCTGTGGAGTAAGAACTAAGAATGGGGAATGCTGAGGGGAAGCCTCTGAAACTGCTTCCCACACTCTATCCAAGATGGTAAATTAAAAAAAAAAAATCCTCCTCCCAAAAGTTTCTGAAATCCATGCATAGTTTTTCAGAATACACACTTACATGTAAAACTATGAATAGATTTCAAAGTTTTTGCTTGAAAATAACATCATTTAATTCTACTTTCCATGAACTTTTTAAAGTACCCTTCAACATTCTTCCTCGTACTCCCTGGTATGTCCATGGCAAAATGTGTAGGACTTGTACAACCTGATGATCAAAATCTTTTTTTTAAAAAAAAAGATTTATTTGAGAGGCAAAGCTACAGACAGAGGGAGAGATAGAAACAGAGGTCTTCCATCAGCTGGTCCACTCCCCAAAAGGCCGCAATGGCTTGAGCTGGGTCAGTCAGAAGCCAGGAGCTTCCTCTTAGTCTCCCATGTGGGTGTAGGGGCCCTGGCACTTAGGCCATCCTCCACTGCCCTCTCAGGCCACAAGCAGAGAGCTGGATTAGAAGAGGGGCAGCCAGGACATGAATACGTGCCCATAAGGGATGCCAGAGCCACAGGCAGAGGCTTCACCTACTAAGCCGCATGCTGGCCTCTCAAAATCTTAAGAAATCAATGCTGTAAGATGTAAGTTCCATCGTTGTACAAAGATTTGCAAATGTCTTCATCCAAGAAATTGTTCACTAAATATGAAATATGATCTTCATTAAGGCATATATTCTAATTGATGTGTAATGCAATAGATTATTCCATTTTCTTATAGAAGAATAAGCAGAATGTTGATGATGTCATTTTATTACCCATGCAGTTATAAGCAGTGAGTTAATGTAATACTGATGTCCCGGTATTGAAACAAGTGAATTAGAGAGTTAAGAGGAACAGCTGTCTGAAATACTGCTACAGTATAGAAGTGAAATCAAAACTGAGTTTCTCCAGCTCTAGAAAATTTATGACAATTATTTGTTGTAACTTGATTATGAATCATGGTGATATCATACACAGTGCTGAAATACTAACATTACCAGTAATACTCAAAGGAAATAATAGAGCCTTATTCTCCACCTGTCTTCCATCTTACATAAAAAATCAATTTATCATTAAAATTTCAGATCAGCATTAAATATGATAAAATTAGGAAAATATTTGTTAGTATTATTATAATTGAAAGACAAATACCAAAATCATCTGACCATTTTTGAGTACCTGTAGAATTTCTTTAGTAAAATTGGGAGTAGCAGTTTTGTCCACTAAACTAAATATGAAATATATGATCTTCATTAAGGCATATATTCTAATTGATATGTAATACAATAGATTATTCCATTTTCTTATAGAAGAATAAGCAGAATGTTGATGATGTCATTTTATTACCCATGCAGTTATAAGCAGTGAGTTAATGTAATACTGATGTCCCGGTATTGAAACAGGTGAATTAGAGAGTTAAGGCGAACAGCTGTCTGAAATACTGCTACAGTATAGAACGTCTAGTCCTGGCTGCTCTGCTTCCTATCCAGCTACCCGCTAACATACCTGGGAAAGCAGTAGGGGACTATACAAGTGCTTGGGTACTTGCCACCCATGTGGGAGACCTATATGAGTTCTAGGCTGATTGCTTCAGCCTGGCCACATTACTAGCCATTGTGGGATTTGGTGAGTGAATCAGGGGATGCAAGTTCTCTCTGTCTGTCTCTATCCCACTCCTCTGTCACTTTGCCTTTCAAATAAATTTTTTTAAAAAATGCCTTAATAAATATTCTCAGTATTAGAGTAAAATATAATAATTGTCCCGTACATACAGTTAATTTTCTTAGTACTAAAGTGAAGTGAATTTTTTTCTAGGAAAATCAGGATGCTAAATTAACTTAATCATTGTTAAAGGTGTTGAATTGTACTTCAATTGAGATTTTAACCATATACAAATTAGGTTTCAGCAAATGGCAAGTTTTCCTTGTTCACAAGCTCCAAACTTATTTTTTGAATTCTAAGAAATAAAGAAATGCTGAAAGGTTTTTAAAATGGAATCCAAATGTTTTAGCCTTACACAAATAGCAACAAAATTTTACCAAATGCAAAATATCATAATAGAAATGGTTTTGGAATGAGAATTATAAGCTGATTTCCTAAAATATTCAAATTAATAAGGATTTAGCAACCTTCATTCACTTGAGGAACTAGATCTTTACTTATTTTAAAATTAACTTGATATTTCCAATCAACACCTATATTCAATGTGCTTATAAGCTATAGACAGAGCTAGAATGAGACATTCACTACAGAAATTGCTAAAAAGGCTTTAAGGCAAGGTAATTAAAACATAATTAGTCTTGTTTTATCAGTTATGTTTTATTTATCAAAATTATACTCCTTTTTAAAACCTATTTTTAGCTAAAATATGACATCAACCCAGAAGTTTATCAACAGGAGACTGGATAAAGAAAATGAGATACACAATGGAATGCTACTCAGCCATAAAAAAGAATGAAATCCTGTCTTTTGCAACAAAATGTATGCAACTGGAAACCACTATGCTTAGCAAAATAATCCAGATCCAAAAAGACAAATATATGTTTTCTCTGACTTTTGGTAGCTAATATATAGAAAACAGAAGAAGTACATGAGTGAAATTGACATCTTGGAATCTCATTATTGTTTATAGCCTTTGTCTATATTCCTGCTGAATAGTAGTATTTCTACTTTTTATTCATTCAACTCTTTATTTAGTAGAGCATTAAGGCTGTGATTAAAGGCAAATTAAAAACTTGTAATTGCAAAAAGGAAGGAAGGAGGAGGGAGAGAGAGGAAGTATCATTATATTCTTAGAATTTATTTATGAACTAGATGAAATATGTTCTCTTTATATTACTAACAAATACTTATGTATTTGAATGTGAGGGAGGGAGAGGGGGAGGAGGAGGGGGAGAGGAGAGAGAGGACAGGAGAGAGGAGAGAGGGGGAGAGGGGGGAGGGGGGAGGGGACAGAGGGGAGAGGGGGAGGGAGAGTTTCACACCCCTGAACACCTACAACAGAACAAACCAACACCAGGAGTGAGGAACTCCATCAAAGTTTCCCTCAGGGATGACTGGGGACCCAGTGAGCCATCATCCCGTCTCCAGGGGGCCACATTAGCAGAAAGCTGGATCAGAAGCAGAGCCAGGACTCTGACCCATGTACTCTAATATGGGATATGTGTGTCCCAAGAGACTTACCCTGCTACATCACAATGCTTGCCCCTAAATTATACTCTTGTTAACTAGGAAATGTAAAATGTCTAATAGTTGCAAATCTTTAATTATTTAAGCAAAATGTTAGATTGAATTGATATTTACTTTTCAAAGCACTGATTTATTTTACTCTCAGAAATCACTGATGATTTAATTCTGAGATATATTACATATTGGATTGTATCCAATTCCTAGCTATTATGAAGGAATCAGTTCCTCTCTGGAATTTCAGAATATCTGTTGAATGAGGTGAATTAAAGTCTCCATCAATCAATGACTGCTTTAGCACAAATATATTCCATTTATTTGAAAATATTGTTTATTTTGAAAAATTATGCTTATATTAATCATTGTGTTCTTCAGATTTTCTCCTAAATATTCATTTAAAGCTTTGTAAGGACTATTTTTACTACTCCCTCAATGTTTAAAACCTGTATTTAGTATAATGAACAACACAATAATTTCTAAGAAAAATTTTGAAAAACATCAAAGTATTTTTGTACATCTGTTATAGTCCCAGCTTACAGGAGTAACACTTTGGTACTGACATCAAGGAAGTGGAAAATATAATCAGGGAAATTAAGTTCAACTACATGAAACAATTAAGGAAAATTAAGTGCTATGATGTGTAACAGCATTTCCCAAAATATTCATGTGCTATTAATAGATGTTTCATTAAAAAAATCAAAGCCTTCCATGGTCAAATAAGTTTGGGAAATATTTCATAAGACATTACTTCTTGGCAATTCCATTACCATATTAATGACTAAGAAGTTTTGCAGCAAAGAAAATGGTTGTACTTTGATTAGACCAGAATATTTAAAAATACGTTGACCCTGGAAGCTTTTGTTAAAATTTTCCCTTATTAATCACAATTTCAAAAATATAAAAATGTGAGAGAAAAAAAGTAACACTGACTTGCTACATCAATTTAATAGGCATTTTTAGACTTTCCATATTTGGTTCAGAATTCTTAATCTGAATAATAAAAGATCACATAAAAGTAAGGCCATTGCCACCTCTTTTTTCTTCTCTTCCTCCTAGCCCAAAATCCTGAAATTGGTATGATTATTATTGACTATATGTTTTTACTTTTGACACATTTACTATCAACAATATATAGGATTCTTAAATTTGCCAAAACAATACTATTTTTGCACACTTTGACTTCCTGTTTTTTCTACATTATGAGATTTATCTGATATTGGGTGCATAGTTTTATTTGAAGAACTATATTCTTTGTGTAAATGTATCACACAAATATGAGTTAATTTGTTATTCATTAAAACCTAACATAGTGAATTAATTGAAGAACTGCTGTTTCATTATATCTATATAATAACTGAAATAGAACCTGTTTTTTTTTTCAGTATTTTAATAGTCTTTTTATTGTTTATGAATTTGAAAAACAAGGATGAGGAGAGAGAGAGAGAGAAGGGATAAAGAGAGAAGAGAAAGAGAGAGCGAGCTTGCAAGCATGGGTTCTTCCTTCTACTTCTTCATGCCCCAAATTTCTGCAACAAACAGGGGCTAGGCCAGGCTGAAGAAGGGAACCAGGGATTCAATCCAAGTCTGCAACATGGATGGCAGGGACCCAACCCCCTGAGCCATCACTTGCTGCCTCCCAGCATGGGCATTAGCAGGAATGCTGAAATCAGGATTGGGGCGGGGACCTGATGCCAGGCACTCTGTACAGGATGGAAGTGTCCCAAGCAGCATCCTATCTGCTAGGCCAAATGCTCTCTCCTGGGGTAGAACTTGGTCTGCTACAATAGGCTGTGAACTTCAAGTTCAGTTGTGCTGAACTAAATACCCATTTATGAAAAACAATGACAATGCAATCTACTCTTCTGTAAGATTTAAATGAGATAAAGTATGCAAAGTGTCCACAAAATCAGTGCTAGGCAATTTAGATTTATCTTGCTTTATTAATGTCAAATGGTATCCTATGGGCCGGCGCCGCGGCTCAATAGGCTAATCATCCACCTTGTGGTGCCGGCACACTGGGTTCTAGTCCCGGTCAGGGTGCCGGATTCTGTCCCGGTTGCCCCTCTTCCAGGCCGGCTCTCTGTTGTGCCCCAGGAAGGCAGTGGAGGATGGCCCAAGTGCTTGGGCCCTGCACCCCATGGGAGACCAGGAGAAGCACCTGGCTCCTGCCTTCAGATCAGCGCAGTGCATCCACCGCAGCGGCCATTGGAGGGTGAATCAATGGCAAAGGAAGACCTTTCTCTCTCTCTCTCTCTCTCACTGTCCACTCTGCCTGTAAGAAAATTAAAATAAATAAATAAATGGTATTCTATGAAAATTCCATATACCTGTTTTTTTTTTTTGTGCCTACCACAGAATTTTGTATTCTATAAAACTCTTTGGGATTTTACATTTTTATTCTGATCTTAACACCTTATTAATTTTTATCTGTATAACCTAAAACCATGCTTACCATATAGGAGCTGCTCTGTTGAAAAAGTCAATACAAAAGAGTTAAATTAGTTCTTGTATATGAACATATTTTTGCTCTATTAATGTAAATGTCTATGCTTACTTTATTAAGTATCACATTAATACATGGTAATGCTTAACTGTAAAAAGATTAAGATGTGAGCAGACATTAAAACATAAGTAGTCTCCCAAAGTAAATAAAATAAGCTACAAATCAACTCTAAAATAAGCTATTGAAAATATCTGGTAAATTTCCAATGCTTGATGATTACAAACAATGTTGCCCTGAGCATCCTCACACATCCTTTGTGTGTCTGTTGAAAAGATATTCTGGGGGGCCTGCACTGTGGCACAACGGGTAAAGCTGCCACTTGCAGTGCCAGCATTCCATATGGGCAGTGGTTAGAGTCAGGCTGCTCTACTTCTGATCCAGCTCCCTGCTGTGGCCTGGAAAAGCAGTAGAAAATGGCAAAAGTCCTTGGGCCCCTGCACACTCATGGGAGACCAGGAAGAAGCTCTAGCCTCATGGCTTCAGATCCTCACAGCTCTGGCCATTGCAGCCATTTGTGGAGTAAACCAGTGGATGGAAGACCTCTCTCTCTCTGCCTCTCTGTAGCTCTGCCTTTCAAAGAAATTAAATAAATAAATCTCTTAAAAAAAGAGAGAGAAAGAAGAGATATCCTGAAGTATATGCTTAGCAGTAGACTTAGTAAGTTATTATTACTAGATATTTCAAAATTCTCTGCCAAGAAATTTAACTGTTACCCTCCAACCAATAGACCCAAGGAATTTCTGCATAACTCCAACATTACTTTATACCAATCTAGTGAGAAAGACTTTTATTGCGCTGATGTATGTATACTAAGTTAATTTTCCTTATTTTTGAAATCTGAACATATCTTCATCTTCTTTCCCTTTTATGAATTGTGATGATATGACAGTACTAATTATGTTTTCTAAGCAAATCTCCATTGATCACATTCACTGTACAGAATTCTCTGGCCTATGGTTTATCTTTCAATTTCTTAATAGTTTCTTTTGTTGAATTTTTGCAGGTGTGAGAAATGTCCACAAGCCTGGGTTCACATGACAGGCAAATAGAAGACACTGGTTTAGAATAGAGGTTCTCAAATGGTGGTTCCTGAGAACTTGGTTAGAAATCTGAATTCAGACCCTAGACCTACTGAGTAAGCAGTTTTGACATGTGGACCAGCAATCTGCATTTTGACTAGCACCCCTGGTGATTTTTTTAAAAAAAATATTTATTTATCTGAAAGGCAGAGAGAGAATGAATTAATGAATGAATGAATCTTCCTTCCTGTGGTTCACTCCCCATTTGGCCGCTAATGCCGTAGCTGTGCTGACCTGAAGCCAGAGCCTCTTCCGGATCTCTCACGTGGATACAGGGGTGGAAGGACTTGGGTCATCTTCTGCTTTCCCAGGCCGTAGCAGAGAGCTTGATTGGAAGAGCAGCAGCCGTGACTCGAATTGGTGCCCATATTGGATGGCGGCACTGCAGGCAGCGGCTTTACCCATTCGCCACGGTGCTAGCCATCCCCCCCCAACCCCACCCCACCCCCCCGCCCCTACTGGTGAAGCTTGAGAATCTTTAGATTACAGCTTGATGAGTAACAGGTGATGCTGAACAGCCAGGTGAACATGATGTCAAGGAAATCACCGCTGATGGTATAGATCTATCTTATAAAAGGCCAAAATCTTCCAATGCCTCTCCTTGCTTTCAGTTATTGATTTCATCAAACAGCTTCCCAACGCAATCATTTTTCAGCTTTTATATTCTGCTTGCAATCTACCTACCCGGACAAGCAAGGCCAGGTTTATAACCCTGAATCAGTCCATAGTCTTCCCTCAATCTCCCTCCTGCACTGTTTTCTCACTTTCAGCTTGAAGGCTCTTTGGGGAAGGAAATTTGTCCGGCACCATTTCATCTGACATTAAGTACCAAGTGCATTTACAGAGTTTTATCATTAAGAAATGAAAGTAGAAATAGCCTGGAACCCAGCTTTTAATAGTTGGGATCCTTGACCATTGAAGATAAAATGACATCGATGTGCATGTAACTAGTTATTTCCCTTTATGGCACCCAAAAGACAGCAGTCTCCAAAGATCATGCTGTGTCTTATCATTTGAAAGCCCTTTCATTTTTAAAAACAAATTTTGTCTTGCGTCCTATAGGTGTAAGAGTGCAAAAGGAGTAGAACAGTCACAGAAAATATTTGGCTATTTTCATATTTTTGCATTATGATTTTTAGTAGTTTCATTGATTCTATGATGGAAATGGAAGTAGAGAAATAATGAGAAATATTCATAAAATAAACTGCTGGAGACATGTCCAGCATGTTAGTTTTGACCAGAAGCGTGTGAATGCCGGCTGCAAATAATCAGTTCAGCCAAGGCTACAAGGATCAGCGGCAGACACAGCCCAGGTAAGGCAGTCAATCAGCGCATGCACTGGAGCAGGAAGCACATGGGGATGCCATCTGGGTTTTAAACTAGTGATGACTGCATTGTAACATCTGTGAATCCATGTTTAATAAAACAAAATCAATCTTCAGGGACTTGAAACATGTCATTTTTATTATTTATAAACATGACAATAATTCTGGTGTGTTTCTTACTGTGTTATCCTTTTGCTTGATAACTGCTGAAGTGCACACATAGGAAATTAAAAACGCACTTAATACATAGGATAGTATGCAATAAGCAAACTGATAAAACACTTTACTGTAACTTTATGTAACATAATTAACAAACAAAATTAGACCATGGTGAGAAAGCTTTAAATTTCTCAATATTTTAGATAGTTGAATACTGCTGCCTTTGTAATATCAAGCCATGACTCTTCACAACAAAATCAGTTTTCACAGGCGATCCATTTACCCGCGACTACACTTAGAAATTTTACAAGTTATAGGTTTGAAATTGCCCATTTTTAAAAATCTTTTTAACATCTGCCTCCACAAATTTCAAGGACCTGAAAAGAAGAAAATACATGAAACAACTAGCTATGATTTTTTATATATTATATAATTTTTTTTGGCTAGAGTTAGACAGTGAGAGAGAGAGAGAGAGAGAGAGAGAGAGAGAGAGAGAGAGAAAGGTCTTCCTTTCATTGGTTCACTCCCCTAATGGCCGCTATGGCCAACGCTGCACTGATCCGAAGCCAGGAGCCAGGTACTTCTGATCAATCCGAAGCCAGGAGCCGAGTACTTCTCCTGATCTCTCATGCGGGTGCAGAGACCATCCTCCGCTGCCCTCCCAGGCCACAGCAGAGAGCTGGACTGAAAGAGGAGCAACCAGGGCTAGTACCCGGTGCCTCAAGTGGGACTAGAGCCTGGGGTGCTGGCGCCGCAGGCGGAGGATTATCCAAGTATGCCACGGCGCCGGCCGATATTATATAATCTTTAATTGAGTATTCTTCACGATAGAACTGACATTAGTAAATTACTAATGGTATAGACTCTTGTTTCTAGAAGTCACAGAAAAAGAATTGTACATATACATGAACATAGACAATACACAGTAACAACATCTTATTTGGCTCTTTAAAAAAATTAATTTTAGAAGGGAGGGAGAGGGAGAGGGGGAGGGGGGAGAGGAGGGGAGAGGGAGAGGGGGAGGGGGGGAGAGAGGGACCACTCATCCACTGTTTTATTCCTCAGATGTTCTCAACAGCTGGGCCAAAGGCAGGAACCAGGAGTTAAATCCAGGTCTCCCTTGAGGATGGCAGGGATTCAGGTACTTGAGCCATCAGTGCTGCCTCCCAGGGTACACACTGGCAGGTGGCTAGAATTAGGAGATGGAGTTGGGTATTGAACCTAGGCCCTCTGATGCAGGATGCGAGTGTCCCAAGCAGCATCTTAACTGCTCGGACTAACACTTGTATTTTTTATCATTAAAATTGCATATAACAAGCAGGAGCTCGTTACTGTGAGAATCAGAACTGAATTTGTGATCTTGGACTAGCAGACAGTGTATATTGAAGTGAAGCAACATTTCAAAAGACATGAATTACTGAGCAAAGTTGATCATGTGCATATACTTTATAGAAAGAATTTCTGAACTTCAGAAACCCTTTTTTTCCCTCTTTTTATACAAAGGGGACAGTGCAGTACTTTTTCTTAGGGCAACTTTAATATGTTATAAAATATATATGGGGGATAGCAAAGTAACAATTCATCTGATGTAATAATTGGGACCATCTAAATCGGTGGTTCTGAAAGTGTGACCCTTGGGCACATGGGGTCCCTAGATGTTTTACAACCAGTCTGTAAAATCAAAACAATTCTAGGGTCATTATGAGTCATCTTTTCACTATTTGGCTATTTTTACCACACTGGCATGTGTTCTGTCACTATGTTGGCATTTATACTGACAATACAAATACAATGGTGGGTTAACCATTGGTGCCTTAGAATAAGTCAAGGCAGCAGACCCAAGATGTCCTCATTTCACTTGAGAGTTTCTTTGAAGCAATAAAAATATATTATTGTCTTAGCCATTGCATACAAATTTTGTTATACTAGGCAATGAAAATTATATTAGAGGGTTATATTAGTTACCTTTTGCCATGTAACCAATCACCCCAAAATCTGAGATTATAGCAAATACATCTATTATCTGGGGGCCAGGAATCTATGCACTGTCTAGCTGGCCTGGGTCCTTACAAGGCTACCCTCAGGTGTTAACTGGGGTCACAGATATCTTAAGGCCCAACTGGGAAGGGATCCACTTTGAACCTCCCTCATGTGACCGCTGGCAGGATTCTGCTCCTTGAGCGTTTCTGGACCGAGGACCTCAGTTTCCTGCTGGTTATTGGCTGGAGACCCCTCTCCACTCGGAGCCAGATTGCCCTCCCTTCTCCAGGCACTTAAGAGAGACGAGCCAGAGAGAGTCCAGCAGCATACAGTTCACAGCCTTTTATGACCTATTCACAGATATGACAGCTCCTCGTTTTTGTTGGTTTTTTTTTTTTTTTGGCATATTTCTATTTGTTATCAGGTCACTAGGTCCAATCCATAATCAAATAGAAGGGATTACCAAAAAGTGTGAATTCCAGGAATTCATGATCCTTGAACATCACTTCAGGAGATGCTTCTCATAATAGCCATCTGGTGGCAGAGAACTTGTGTGACTGTGTTGTAAACTGAACTGTCTGCTCCTTTCAGTAAACACCCATTCTCAATTAAAAGAATAATCAACAAACAATCTACCCAGGATATTTTGGATATTTTGCAGAACTGAGTATTTCTTGAAAATGAACAAAGTGAGTTTCATCATTTCAAGGCAAATTTCAAGGAAAAGCATGAACAGTGTTTTCAATGATAAAATTTGAATATTCAAATGAACGTTAAAATTTTGGAAAACCTGTTTCTGGCAAAAGTGTCATAACAACTTCTTAATAGAAATAACTTTCTCTAGTGAGACTGGCAGTAATATTAAAAAATGTTTGCTTTTTAATATTGTAGAAAATGTGTTGCATTTGGAAGATCTGCAAAACTCAAGCACATTTTTTCCAAATAACCACAGGATCATGCATATAACCGTTTAAAGTGCAGGACCAATGGATTCGATGTAACAATGTGAAAGCTCATTTATGTCATTCCAGATTCTTCACTGCAACTAAATTTTATGAAATTAATACTTTTGGGCTGGTGTTATGGCATAGCAGATAAAGCTTCCCCCTGCAACACCACCATACCGTATAGGCACCACTTTGAGTTCTGGCTGCTTCACTTCTGATCCAGCTCTCTGCTAATGTGCCTCGGAAAGCAGCTGAGGATGGCCCAAGACCTTGGGCCTCTGCATCCATGTGGGAGACCTGAAAGAAACTCCTGGATGTTGGTTTCAGACTGGCTTAGCTCCAGCTGTTATCACCACTTGGGCAGTGAACTAGAGGATGGAAGATCTCTCTCTCCATCTCTCCCCCTCTGCCTTTCAAATAAATAAAGAAATCTTTAAAAAAAAAAAAAAGAAATTAACATTTGCAGTTTTAGTGTAGTTTAAAAGGAAAATATTCATTATCTTAAAAAGGTATTAATCTTTTTTCTTCATTATCAACTATGTAGCAACACAAGGCTGAATCTTTTACATATATTTCCAACAACAGCAATTTGCAATAATTTAATGTCCTAGAATCAGGTATGAGAACATAGCTCTTTTCTACAATGGTATTTCAAAAAGTTCATGGGAGAATGAAATAAAAGAATTTATTCTGGTACAAAAAATAAAATTCATTCATACAAGAGGTCTTCAAAAGTTTGAGAAAATCCATATTATGGAAAAACAAAAATTTTGTACCAAAATAACTTAATTTCATTTCAACAAACTTTTAAAATACTTTCATCTAGAGCTAAACATCAAAAGTATTTAAATGTGTGTTAAAACACTATTCTCATGAAACTATGTTTTTAGAAAATATAGTTGTCTTCATAAAAACATTATGAGAAAATGAAATGTTTTTTATTATTAGTTTTAAAAATTATTTTAAAATGCTTTAATTATTAGCATAAATATTGGTAAATACAATTCCCATGATCAAAAACTCTTTGGGAGTCCTTAATAAAGTTTAAGAGTGTTAGAATATTCTAATACAGATTTTGTTGTTTTAACATAATAGCCTATAAAAAAATCAGCACCCAGAATTAATTATTTCTCATTCACACTACATATCTGTACACTGGTATTGGCAAGAGAATGCATTCTATATTTTCTCAGGAAGCCAGGATCATGGAGATTACATCACATCATCTACTCATGAAAACAATACAAACAGGGGTAGGGTAAGTTTTATAAAGGTGTATAGAGATTGCTCTAGAGATACAGATGTTATTCATACTCAATACTCACCTTTTGGAGAAAGTTACATACCCAGATATAACTTCCAGATGGCCATAAACAAGCAATTCTGCCAGATACCCCAAAGAAAAACCATAAATATTTAGTAAATAATATGAATGACTACAGACATGCCAGTTCCAATGCATAGATAGCTGCATATCCACAGATAACTTCCAGATGGCCTAAACAAGCAATTCTGCCAGATACCCCAAAGAAAAACAATAAGTATTTAGTAAATCATATGAATGACTACAGACGTGCCAGTTCCAATGCATAGATAGTTGAAAAGAATGTGATGAGTCTTAGCTCAAAGAAGTGTTATCAGTTTTATGATAGGGAAAGTATCATTATATTCTTAGAATTGTATCTATGAACTACATCAAATCTGATCTCTTTGTATTATCATATTATCAAGAGAACTGATGAGAATTGTGTTGTAGTAATTATTATGCATTTGCTGCAACCCTGTGAGAACCTATTGTATTAATAAATTCCTTAAAATAAAAAAATAAATTTAAGTATGTTTTTCCTTATTAAAAAGCATGTGAGTCTTATTTTTAATTTGTATTTACTCATTTTAGAGGCAGGAGACAGTGGTGGGTTGGGGGCTTCCATCTGCTGATTCACTCCCCAAATGCCCTCAATGGCAGGGACTGAGCCAGGATGGGCCAAAGCTATGATCTGAGAATACAATGCAGGACTCTCACGTGGGTGGCAGAGGGCCAATTGCTTGAGCCAGTGCTGCTGCCTCCCAGGGTCTATACCCAGGAAACTGTAACCAGGAGTTAGAGCTAGGTACCAAACCCAGCCATTCTGATATGAGATGTGAATGTCTTAATTGGCATCTTAACTGCTAAGCTCTCTCCCCAAAAAAGTAACTTAAAATTTTATTAATCCAAAAAAATTACATATATCATATTTAAAATAACTCAAATGTTTTATAGATTAAGAAATCCTAAAATCAAGGTGTTGGCAGGAATATATCCCTGCTGGAGGCTCTTAGAGGCACTTTTCCGTGCTTCTAGAAAACACCAATTCTCACAATATTCATTCCTTACACCAACTCAGCTGAGTACCTGGTAGTTATTGGACACTATTAAAAGTGCTGTAGATATTGAGCTGAATGAAAAGTTTAAGTCCCAACTGTCACAGAGCTTACATTCCAGCGGAAGGAGAAACAGAATAAACAAGTAAACATACATACACACACACACACACACACACAGAAAATAATGTATACAACAAATAACAGTTAAGGCAGGAAGAAGTTAACTGAGAATGATATGAGAGGTGCTATTTGAGATAAGATGGTGAACAGAGATTTCCCTGATCAAACTTCCATTGAACAATTCCCTGAATGCATGAAGGGACAAATGAAGAAGTATCTGGCAGAAAAGCAGCCAAGCATTGGACCCAGCAACTGAAGAGTTCTTAAGGTAGAGGATGCTTGCAGTGTCAGAGGAAACAGGGAAGCACATGAGTGGCTGAGAGTACAGGAGCAGAGGCTACGGCCAGAGGGAAAGCAGAAGTGCAGATCACACACGGATGTGAGCATCATGATAAAGACCCAGCCTTTACTTTTAGATGGGTAGGTACAGGCCTATTTACTTACAGGAGTGTTATGATATGAGTTGTATTGTAAAGGCTCTCTATTGGCTGTGGGAGGAATATAACCCTGGGGCAAAGGTAAAAGCCTGGGGAGTCCTCAGAAGGTAACTGCATTTATTCATTCACAGGATGGAAAATGGCCTAAAGCAGTTAGGTGGAGGTTGTGAGGTCTAGACTTTGGACACAGTCTGAAAATTAATGGGTGTATTAGCAGGTTAAATGATATGGATGTGAAATAATCATTACCAGGAGAGCCCTTGCCAAGAAAAGTGGTAGCTCTTCAAAACAGGAAGCAAAAGGAAAAATGGGAGAAGGGAAGAATAAACAAAGGAATGAGATAAAGAGGAACGAAGGGAGGGAGGAAGGGAAGAAAGGAAGGATCTGCTCAACTTTTTAGCAGAAAATTTTTGTATCAGAATAAGTTGCTCTTTCTGGAAAGTTAATTCTGTGACTTAGGAAAGTCCTTGAACATGAGTCAGAAGAGTGATGAATATTATAAAAACAAAACATGCTCATCTAGCACCAACAACTTGAAATGGCATTAGGCCAACCTGTCACATGGAGCCAGCTATCTGTACACATTTGCATTATCTGAGAGAAGCAATTTCTCTTTTATGGGCCCAAACTTGATGTAACTCTCTTTCCACATTATTACAACATGATTTGTTATCTAATCCACACTTGAGTAATAGAATAAAATTTCACTTCAGTAGATTTTTAAACAAGCCTGTATGAAGGTCATATTTTCTAGAAATGCCAGAGTCTCAGGCTAAGAGGAAAAATTCTAACAATTAAACCAAACCACCAGTCAGAAGTTGACTCTTTCTCAACAAAGGCACCAGAATTTGCTAGTGTCAGTTACAAAGTACAATTCTTAGTCAAAATGTTAATATTGGGCCGGCACTGTGGCACAGCAGGTTAAGCAGTCACATGGGAGGCTGGCATCCCATATGGGAGTGCCAACTCAAGTCCCAGCTACTCCAGCTTCCTGCTAGTGTGACTGGGAAAGCAGTGGAAGATGGACCAAGTACTTGTGCCCCTGTCACCCATGTGGGAGACTTAAGTGGAGTTCCTGGATCCTAGTTTTGGCCTGACCCAGACCTGGCTGTTGTGGCCATCTATAGTGAACCAGTGAAAGAAAGTCACCTCTCTCTCCCTCTTCCTCTCCCTTTCTCTCCCCCCATCCATCCCTGTCATTCTTTATTTCACATAAATACCTAAATATTTGAAGAAATATTAATACTAAAGCATTGATAAAACTGAATGTAACAAAAAATTATTTACCTTTTTTAATGTATGACAGCATTTTACATAAATGGTATTTTAAAATTTTTCCTTTGTTTCCACAGCTAGGCATTAACTCCAGAGTCAGGTTGCAGAACAGACAACAGAAAATTTTGTGATAGATATGCAATTTCTGTTTTCAATTCATCACCATATTAATTTTATTTCCTAACAATCACTAAAATACATCCACTGACTGAATTCTCTGGGTCCAGATCATCATCTGCAGCCTCCGTGCAGCAGTATTCTCTGTCCTGATCTCCTGGTTCACTCTCAAAGAGCTCTGATCCTCCTAAGAACTCAAGCAAGATAACATTTTCCCTTTGCTTACACACTTTCACAGGCTTCCACTTGCTCCTAGGATAATGAAAAAACATCTGAGGGCCTGCATTTGCCTGAGGCTGCCCTCTCCATCCTCTGCAGCAAAATCCTTTACTCTCATTTACTGTTCACTCTGGCCTTTCACAGGATTTGCACAAGCTGTCCCCTGGCCAGAACACTTTGACTTTGACCCCTTTTTAGTTTACCCTTATCCTTCAGGTCTCTGGTCATTATGCTTTGCTTTTTAGGGAACATATTTCTAACCAGCCTACTTCATCCCCGGGAGGTCAACTCTGGTCAAATCTCCCTGTTATATGCTGTAATTATCCAGTGCTTCTCTAGTTCATAGCACCTAGTGAGAAAGCAACTTCAAACAAATGTGTGTGATGGTTGTCTCCCTCACTAGGGGACCATCAGGCTTCAAGAAGGAGAACCCAGGCCAGTTACAGCTTACCAGCATGCCACAGGGTAAGATACACCCTCAGAACTACTAGAGATTTTATATATTATGTATATATACACACACATATATAATATTTATATATAAATTATATATAACATATACTTGTGCTATATATCACAAGACAGAATAAACATTTAATAAAGAATAAAATGAAATACATAAATATTAAATAAAAGTGATAGACTAAAAAATCAAGCCATTTAATTAATAAAATCTAATTGTGAGATGGCTTTTGGTGAAAGAGAGACTTAGTCATTCTGGTCAATTCAGATTTTTTGATTTGACTCAAAATCCACTCATCTGTTGACTTGTTGCTTTGTGTGTTTTTAAAAAACTTTCCAAGTTTGTTCTGCTTTAAGCTCACAGCTGAAAGTCACAATGAAAAACAATTTTTATATTAATGCTAAGAAAGGAATTCAGATGCCATTCATTATCGCACTTAGAAATCAAATGATACAAACATCAGGAACACAGCCTCAAGCTAAAATAAATGAATCAGAAAATCATTTTAATATAGAGTGCCCAAAAGTACAGGTCTGAAGAGTGATTACGCCATTCACCCTTTTATCGTGGAGGTCAGTGCTCAAGATATATTGTAACGTCTCATCAACCTCACAATTTTAATGAGCTCAGTCTCTACTGTATGAATAAATACCCACAGCATCGCCTTTCAAATCAGCGTGGCCTCTTTCCAGGGAGATCAGTTGATGGCTCTTTATCTGATCTTTACCTGGTTTAAAGATTCAATACAGTAAGCCCTCAACCACTTGTTTTGGCTTTTTAACAAGTGGAAATCAATGTTTTCTTGGATTATAAAATCTGCAAAAAAAATTATTAAAAATGTACCAAGAATAATGGTGAGCTTTATAGTCCAAGTTGACACAAGATCTCTGATTATCACAGAAAAATTACTGTTAACATCATGCATTCCACTTCTTATATCAGACAGTAAGGAAGACTACACTGAAAAATAATGAGATTCTTGAACAAAGTGAAGCAGTTTAAAAATAATAAAATACCATTAAAATGCTTACACAAAGGGATTAATATGTTCATAAGACTATGACTACTTTTAAAAGCTGCGAAGGCAATCCATTAATATCTAAATCTAAATCGCTGTGCCAGTGCTACAGTATAGTGGATAAAGCTGCTGCCTGCAGTGCCAGCATCCCATATGGGTGCCAGTTCAAGTCCCGGCTGCTCCACCTCTGACCCAGCTCTCTGCTATGGCCTAGGAAAGCAGTAGAAGATACCCAAGTTCTTGGGCCCCTGCACCTCATGGGAGACCTGGAAGAAGATCCAGGCTCCTGACTTTGGATTGGCCCAGCTCCAGTCATTGCGGCCATTTGGGGAGTAAAACAACAGAAGGAAGACCTCTCCCCCCCCCCCCGTAACTCTGCCTTTTAAATAAATCTTAAAAAATAATAAATCTAAATCCCACATTTACCTCTTTAAACACACAATTAGTAGGGTTAATACACTATTCATCAGCACAAATCACCAAATATTTATGTTTTATATTTCCCCTTCTGGGAACATGGTGGAATTACATTTATTAGGCCATGAACTTGCACTGTCCAGTGGAGTATTATTAGAATTGATGGGTGCTACCTGTGGATAGATGATGTTTTAGCAGGTAATATGTAATTTGCCCAGTTCTTTTCTCATAACCACTGCATTAGCATTGCTGCAGATAATAGAAACTCCTTGATCCTGGGTCTGAAATGTAAAATGCATGGATCAGAGCTCCAAACAACCTATTATAGATGTCCCTTGACTAAGAAATATACCATGGCAGTTTTATGCCTTTAGAAGTAGAACTTTTTTTTCATTTTTCTAGCATAACATAAGCCCATCCTGAATGATTAATACCTTCACAAATTCAAGTCACCAACAATTTCAAAAATTGTCCTATGATGCTGCCATGGTATGAATGATGATATTCCCTCCAAAATTCATGTTGAAACTTAACTCCCAATGGAACAGTATTAGTAAGAATAATATGACTTTGGGAGGTGATTCTATCACAAGAATTCAGCCGCCATCAATATTGTTAGTACTCTCTTAAAAGGGACCCAGATTGAAAGCATTTCTCTCTTAACCTGCTACCATCTGTGATGTGAGTATCCAGGAACAAAGTGCCATCTTGGAAGTAGACAGTAGCCTTCAGTGGACACTAATGCCTTAATCTTGAAATTTCCAATTTCCAGAACATTGAGAAAAAAATTTCTGGTCTTGCAAAACCACAAAATCTGTTATAATAGAACAAATGGACTAAGAGAAATGAACATGTATTTATAGCATAAGTAAAGTATGTCATAGAATACAGGACAAAGAATGCAAAGACTGTAGAATGTCATCTAACTTTAATTCATTAAAATCCCTTACCTTATAAGGCTCTTAAATTATCTCATAAGTTCTTTGGCTAGACAGAGAACAACTGTACAAGAATAATTCAAAACAGTCATGGAAATGGGTATTACAAAAAAAGTTATAATTGCATTTCCAACTTTTTTGCACCAAAATAAATTCATGTTAATTCCATTTTCCACAAATTTTGAGGTCACCTTGTATGTATTTCCAAAATGACCTAAGTGTAAGTATTTAAGTATTTGTTGCAAATAGTAATTTTTGTTCTTAAAATGTAGTCCCTGAGAAAGGAAGAGTTTGTTCTGTAGTATTTTCTAGTCTAATGTTCATGTAAACCACATCTAAAAGAACATCAATTATCATGTATTATCAGAAGGAGTGCACATCATCTTGAGGGACTGTACAAATAACTATATTTATGCAAAATCTGTTCAGCAATGGTAAACATTAGGAACTCCATGAGTCAGTTGGTGATTCAACAAATATCTCTAAGCACCTAGACAGGCATCTTTTGTCTGCAGTCTGATGATGTCCCTTGAGTTAAATAGCAACTCAGAGATAGAAAAACGCTGAAAGAGAATTTTGCTCATCCACCTACACAGAACTGCCACCTACACAGAACTGGGTACATCTGTTTTTCATGTTTCTAAATAAATGTCAACAATTTTGTGTGGTTTAAGCAAAAATTAATTTCCAAACAGACATTTAATACTTCCTGGACTCTGGGTAAGCCACTACATATTTCTGTACCCAAGGCAGAAATTTAGACTCCTCTTGGGAGGCTTGTGTGCAAATAAGAACTAATTGTATAGCAGTACAGTAAAAGTGAGCATTTTTTTTTTCTTTTGCCACAGTTGCTTTCTTGTTTTACCAAAAACAAATGTAAGTCAAGTCATTGAGCTATACCTTCATCTGTAAAATAGGGAGAATAAAATCCCTTACTTTAAAGGATTGTGAAGGTGAGTTAATCCACAAAATTGTCCGGCGCATACTAGTGGCTCAAAATACTGTAACTGTCATAATTATCTAAATCACTAAATAATATGTGTGCTGATATTTCTTTTGTTCAAACCTCAATCAATATCCTTTTTCAAATCAAATTCCCTTCCATGGAAATCTCATCTAATCTCTAGTCTTCCATTTTCAACTCTAAAATAAGATTGCTAAATTTACATACTTACCTCTGATTTCCAGGCTGATATTTCCAGTTTCCTCTCATACATTTCAACTGAATGTCCCATCATTTCTCAAACTCCTTATGTCTACATGCATCATGTCTCAAAGGCAGAACTTGCCTGAAGCTTGGGCAAGGAAGGCCCTTGCATTGGCACCTTGTTTAGAGATCACTGTTTTAGCTCATCTTTTTTTAAAGATGTATTTATTTGTAAGACAGTGTTACAGAGAGAGGCAGAGAGGCAGAAAGAGAGAGAGAGAAAGTGAGAAAGTGAGAAGAGAAGAAGAGAAGGGAAGAAGAGAAGAGGAGGGGGAAAAGAGAGAAGGAGGAGAGGAGGAGGAGAGGAGGAGAAGGAGAAGAAAAGAAGAAAGAAAGAAGAAGAGAAGAAAAAGAGAGAGAGAGAGAGAGAGAGAGAATCTTCCACCTGATGGTTCACTCCCCAAATGGCCACAACAGCCGGAGCTGCACCTATCGGAAGCCAGGAGCTTCTTCTGGGTCTCCCGTGAGGTTGCAGGGGCCAAAAGGCTTGGGCCACCTTCTACTGCTTTCCCATACCACAGCAGAGAGCTGGATTGGAAGAAGAACTGCCGTGACTTGATTTAGTGCTTACTGGATGCCGGTGCTGCAGGCTGGGGCTTTAACCTGCTGTTGCACAGTGCCGGCCCCTTTAGTCAGTCTTTTCGCACCCTTGCCCAAGGGCAAGGATTCTGCCAGACCAAGAGAGTTCATCAGTATATAGTGATATCACAATTGCCCAGCATTTTTCTGGGCAAGTGAAATTATGGTAGACTATTAGTGTCACACTAAATTTCCTAGTTATTTATATAAGAATTAAAATAAACGTTCAATGCTTGGTTTCTGATATCTAACAAAGTTTTATGTTTAATATTTGTGTAACAACACTGGTGGATTTCCTAAATCTTTTTTCTGTGTACCTCTAATAATTATTTGCCCTCTTTTCCTCCATTTTCTACTCCAGAAAGCATTTCTGATTTCAACTTCTAAAAATTGGAACTGGAAAATTTCTGAATAGGCAAAAGACAAATTACCATAATTCCACTGATAATTAACCACCTGAAAATCAACAAAAGACTACATCATCATCATTTTCTGCCTTTCTACAATTTAGAGTTTTATTTCCATCTAAGTATCTAAATTATTATTTTCCCAAAGAAGTAGCAGCTGCAGATAGAGCAGTGTGCCCTGACATTCCTGGAACTGAGGTTGTCTCTTCCTGAACTTATCACCCGAGCTTCTATCATAACGTAGGGAATCTAGGGAACGAAACAGATGATGGAAAGGAACTATCTCACCACAAGTCTGGGAACCTTCCTGGTAGCCCTGCTCCTTTAACCATCAATGACCTTGACCCTAAGCTATTAAGATAACCAAGGTTGAGAGAACTGAAATTAATTTTCTCTTCTGCCTCTTAATCAGCCCAGTTGACCTGGCAGATCCTTTTATTTACATATTGTTTTTAGATATTACTTTCCACATCTCTCGAGTGCAGGGTCCTCTTACATCTAAAACTCTGTCCTGGTATGCGTAACCAATTACTATGGGAAATTTAAACTTTACACATATCATTTTTAGGAATGAGTTTTCAATATGCTTCTTCTCACTTATATGTGTCTCTTTAGTCACGAGACCATCTGATTTTGGAAAGTATAATAAAGAAAAAGTAACACAACACAGCAGCTAACAAAGCAGTCACTTAAATAATGAAATGAAACATCCACTATCATTAATTGATCCAATAGTTGAAGGATTTAGACAGAAAAGGCATTTCAGGTCTTGGAAATCTCTAATTTCTGTACAGTATGTTTCAGCTGATAAATGTATAGCTTTCAAGGCATCCATAGTCATCTTCAATTTTCCCAAATATATTTTTATAAAAATTGCTTCAGTTGTCTAGAATAATCTCATGCCTACTTACCAGTGCAGTTTGAATATCACCTCCTCCAAGAGTTCACCCCAAACATTCTCAAGAAGAATTATATATACATACATTATAACATACATCATTTTGGTAATTATTCATATACATACCTACCTTACTAGACTTTAATAATTTCTGTATTCCCATTCCCAACACAATTTTGAACAAAGATTTTAGCCCAATTCAGTGAATAACAATTATTCTTAATGAAAAAATTTTTAGAGTGATGAACTCTATTTTTGCTTTTTCTTGTATTTTGACTATTCATTGCTATTCCATGAAATTTCTAAAGATTAACTTTTTCATTTGTAGTCCTATCCATTATTGTGCTCTTAAAATTGCATTGCTGTGACAAAATTAGACAGCCCAGTTTTTTTTTAACCTAAAGTATTCAAAATGAGCAATGTTTTATCTAATGTGTTTTCTATGCTAACTCAAGCAGCCAGTACAAGGTTGAGTCACACATGATGCTTTGCACAAAATTTGCCTCCTGCCTTGAATTCCTGATTGATGTTAAGAAATAAAATGGTGGTGTAAATCATTCAGTTTGTAAGCAAGATTTTTAGTTTCATAATTATTGACATGTTGTAATTGCCAACAACCATTACCAGCTGCCTAAAGAAATATTTTCATTGAAACTAAATATACTGATCTATTGTGAGATTTAAGGTAAAAGTCATGAGCCAACTCCTCAGTATTGAAATGAGTCTTTAAAAATACTGGAATTCTTCTATTGCTCCTTGAACTTGGTTACGCTGATAATCACAGACAGCAGAGAGGAAATGAAATATGTCCTGCAATCATCTGACTTGAGCATATGGAGTCAGCTCTCAGTGTACCTCCCTGTGGGGCTGGAATGTGGCAGACCTGGCCCAAGTGCAGCTATAGAAATCTAACTCTCTATTCATGTGTGTGTTTGTTTGTTTGTTTTTTTGATTTTTTTTGACAGGCAGAGTGGACAGTGAGAGAGAGAGAGAGAGAGAGAGAGAGAGACAGAGACAGAGACAGAGAGAAAGGGCTTCCTTTTGACGTTGGTTCACCCTCCAAGGGCCGCCGCAGCCAGCGCAGCGCACAGCGCTGATCCGATGGTAGGAACCAGGTACTTATCCTGGTCTCCCATGGGGTGCAGGGCCCAAGTACCTGGGCCATCCTCCACTGCACTCCCTGGCCACAGCAGAGAGCTGGCCTGGAAGAGGGGCAACCAGGACAGAATCCGACGCCCCGACCGGGACTAGAACCCAGTGTGCCGGCGCCGCAAGGCGGAGGATTAGCCTAGTGAGCCGCGGTGCTGGCCTCTCTATTCGAGTGTTTTTATAATTCTGCTTCCCACTGACCATGCAAAATCACTCTAGCCATTTCTATATAATTTTCAAGGAGTTCACTAGGCAAAATTTCAGGAAACAGGAGATGATCTGAGTAATTGTGCTTAAGTAACTGGACAGTAAATGTGATTCATAAATAGTAAAGGAAAACTTGGTGGTACATATTCAAACCGAAAGGTGCTAGGTCGTGGGTAGCCAGTAAATACAGACATCTAGAGATGGGAATGAGGAATTGGAGAAATAAGTACCTGAGTATGGGGTTCTTAAAGGGAATACCTGGAAAAGAGTTCTTAAAGGGAGATTAAAATATATACCTCAGTCAGAACTGTAGGATCCATTTTGAAAATGCTGCCTAAGGGCTGGCACCATGGATCACTTGGTTAATCCTCCGCCTGCAGCGCCAGCATCCCATATGGGCACCAGGTTCTAGTCCCGGTTGCTCCTCTTCCAGTCCAGCTCTCTGCTGTAGCCCGGGAAGGCAGTGGAGGATGGCCCAGGTGCTTGGGCCCCTGCACCCACATGGGAAACCAGGAGGAAGTACCTGGCTCCTGGCTTCAGATTGGCTCAGCGCGCTGGCCGTGGCGGCCATTTGGGGGGTGAAACAACGGAAGAAAGACCTTTCTCTCTGTCTCTCTCTCTCTCTCACTGTCTAAGCCTTCCTGTCAAAATAAAAGAAAAAAAAATGAAATGCTGCCCAAATGAACAAGACAGGAAAAAAAGTCCTCAAAAAGACGGAGAGGGAGAAAGAGAGATGAAAAAAAACATATCCACTTGAACTCCAGAAACTTTGTTCCAAAATGCAATAATTGTTTCATATAATAAAAAAATCAGACCACTTTACTGGTATTCCAAAAAATGCCTAAAATATCTAGAAATGGTTCCAAAGAGAATGTCATGGAAAATTAAACTAAGCTAGAATTCAGGATATTAGGAAGAATTTATCATTCACAATCATTTCTTTCACTTTAAAAATGGTGAAGAACTTTTTGCACTTTGAAAAATACCAACAACAAAACCCTCTAAACCTGAGGATTTTGGAAAGCAATCAAGATCTTCATGCATGACATTTACAGGAAAGGTACCAAGCAATACAGCCCAATTTTCATTGGTAATCATCCACCTACATCCTTACGTAAGTGGTTCCCCACACTCCTTGTTTGTAAGCATTAGTTTTTAAACACTGAACATATTCAACACCAACTGCTAAATTGGTTTAATCCACCTGGCAAAAGGGCAGCCAAAAGTCTAGGATGGTGTTAGAAATGGTGTGGTAATTCATTATAAATAATTGCTTGCAAACTCTGTGACAGCTTAGAAATTTATAAAGATAATGTTGACAGAGTATTTGACCTGGAAGCGAAGATGCCAAGTGAGACATTTGCATCCAATGTCAGAGTGCCTGGTTTTGCGTCACGGCTCCAGCACCCCATTCCAGTTTCCTGCCAACATTCACCCTGGGAGACAGCAGGTGATGGATGAAGTAGTTGGATCCCTGCCACCCAGAAGGAAGACCTGGATGAATTCCTAACTCCCAGGTTTGGCCTGGTCCAAACCTAGCTGTTGCAGGAAATTTGGGAAATCAGACAGTGGATGGAAGACCTCTGTTCATCTATCTGCCTCTCAAATCAATTTTTTTTAAATGTGACATTATAACTATGATCTCTGAAATTCATCAGGGTTATATACACATATATGTCTATAAACATGAAAAAAACAAGAGTATATATATCTTATAAATAAGTTCTTCAAAATGTATGTGAAAAATGTAAAGTGAAAAATTAAGCATCAATTTCAAAAACTTTTTAAATACAATAATCTTTTAGTTCTATTTTTCTATGAACTCTTTGAAACACATATTGTAACACACATACAGGAATTCAAATAAACATGAATCTAACCATTTGAGCTATAATATTTCAAGCAAACTCACATTTATTTTGTCTAAATCCTCATAACACTGAGAATCATACTACTGTGTGATACAATAAAGAATGGCTTGAATATATATGCCAATTCAAGAATATATGACTCAGGGCTGGTGCTGTGGTGTAATGGCTAAAGCCATTGCCTACAGCACCAAGGTCCCTTATAGGTGTTGGTTCGAGTCCTGGCTGTTCTACTTCTGATCCAGCTCCCTGCTAATGGCCTAGGAAAGTAGGGGAAGATGGCTTAAGTGCTTGGGCCCTCTGCCACCCAAGTAGGAGACCCATATGAAGCTCCTGGCTCTTGGCTTCAGCCTGGCGCAGCCCTGGCTATTGAGGCCATTTGGGGAATGAACCAGCAGACAAAAGATTAATCTCTCTCTCTTTCTCCACCTCTCCGTAACTCTGCCTTTCAAATAAATAAACAAATCTTTAAAACCAATATATGATTCACAGTAAATTGACCTTAAAAAGAGCCCGATAAGCCTGATAAGCCACTACTTGCGATGCCAACATTCTAGATCAGAGTGCTGGTCTGAACCCTGGTTGCTCCACTTTCAATCCAGAGCCCTGCTAATGTAGCTGGGAAAGCAAAGATGGCCCAAGTCTGTGGGCCACTGTTACCCATGTGCTAGACCTTAATGGAGTTCCAGGCTCCTGGCTTAGCCCAGATGTAGGCAATGGGGCCATTGGGGGAGTGAAGTAATAGATGGGAGATTTCTTTCTCTCGGTCTCTTTCTCTATTACTCTTTCAAATAAATAAATAAAATTTTTAAAAAAGAAAGAAAAGGGGCGGCGCTGTGGCACAGGTTAATCCTGTGTCGCAGACATCCCCTGTGGGTGCCAGTTCTGGTGTCGGTTGCTCCTCTTCTGGTCCGGCTCTCTGCTGTAGCCTGGGAGAGTGGTGGAGGATGAGCCCCTGCACCCAAGTGGGAGACCGGGAAGAGGCACCTGGCTCCTGGCTTCGGATCGGCACAGCTCTGACCGTTGCGGCCACTGGGGAGTGGGCTAACGGATGGAGGACCTTTTTCTGTTTCTCCCTCTCACTGTCTGTAACTCTACCTCTCAGGTAAATAAGTGAAAAGCTTAAAAAAAAAAAATAAAAAATTTGAAGGAGTCTCTAATTTTGAATAGTGAGAAGTATAGAAATTGCACTTTGTCAAACAAGTCACTTTGAAATCTACCATTTCTAAGATAAGTAGTATCTACTCACATACTCATATTTTAGGCAGGGGCATGAATGCTAAGGAAAATGAAAATATTTTCCCCAGCATTGTCTTAATAAAACGATTTCTCTTTTGAAGTAAGATGCTCTTCAACTGAGATACTGTTAAGAGGCCTCTCTAGTTATGAAAAACATCCTCTTGACAAGGAAGTTAAAAATAGAATGTTTTAAAATAAAGAGAAAAAATATAGTAATAAGACTGAGGTTAGAAATCATATAATATATGGCCGGCGCTGCGACTCACTAGGCTAATCCTCCGCCTAGCGGCGCCGGCACACCGGGTTCTAGTCCCATTCGGGGCGCCGGATTCTGTCCCGGTTGCCCCTCTTCCAGGCCAGCTCTCTGCTGTGGCCAGGGAGTGCAGTGGAGGATGGCCCAAGTGCTTGGGCCCTGCACCCCATGGGAGACCAGGAGAAGCACCTGACTCCTGGCTTCAGATCAGCGCGGTGCGCCGGCCGCAGCACGCCGGCTGCGGCAGCCATTGGAGGGTGAACCAACGTCAAAAAGAAGACCTTTCTCTCTGGCTCTCTCTGTCACTGTCCACTCTGCCTGTCAAAAAATAATAATAAAAAAAAGAAATTATATAATATAGCCCAAGCAGGCATTTGGCACAGCTTGGAGACTCCACCTGGGGTACTCACATCACATTAAAGCCCTGATTTCAAATCCCACCTCTGCCTCCAATCCAGCTTTCTGATAATGAATACCTTGGGAAGGCAGCAGATGATGGCTCTAGTGGTTGTATCCCTGCCACCCACATGGGAGATCTGGATTGAGTTCCTGGATCCTGGCTTCAGCCTGACTCAGCCTTGGATGTTGTGGGCATTTGGGGAGTTAACCAGCCAACAGCAGTTCTCTCTCTCTGCCTTTGTGTCTCAAATCTTTCTATTTCTCAAACTTTCCCCAAAAATGAAAATAAATAATTTTAAATTAGGTCAACTATACTTCAATAAAGATAAATATATTTTTACAGACAACTAAAGAAGACAGAATGAGAGAGAGAGAGAGAGAGAGAGAGAGAGAGAGAGAGAGAGAGAGGAAGGGAAGGAGGGAGGGAGGGAGGGGAGGAGGGGAATTAGAAAAACGTTGATCCTGATCCTTTTCAGACTTTTTTCAGTGTATATGAAAAAAATGAAGTTGTAAACCACAGACACATGCATACAAAACACACTGAAGAGACATACATTAGTTAATCATGGCTCCCAGATAGCAAATGAGAACCAGAACTGTTTCTTTATTCACAAATCAGAAAGTTTGGATGATCTCCAGATTGAAACACAAGACCTGCTTCAGGCTGCTCACACCAACTGCTAGATGTTTGCTATATTTGTCACCCAAATACCTGAGTGTCTGGGGAAGACATAAAACAGCCAGATGGCATTTACTTTGCATATCTATATGACAATAAAACAACAACAAAAATGTTCCCTACTGAAACAGACCATGTTTCAAAGCATATCCGAAGTGAAGAATTTTACCTGGCAGAACAATTCTATCTTTTAAGATTTATCTGTGTTAATTCAACCAGCTCATCAACAGGGTCAGTTTTAATCACTAGTCAACTCAGTGCAATTCACAGTCATGGAGGTCAACTACACTGAGTGACTGAACTGACCAGTTGGCTCAACCAAAATTTTGATCAGTAGTCTTGATAAAGAACAGGGTTTAGTGTATCACTGCACTTTTCTCAATGCCTTAATCTTTTCCTCCTCACATTGAGTCTTGTGAAAACAAAATCTTCATTACTTCATAATGGCCTTCATTATCTAACATAGACCAGTGAGTTCAAGGTTTCTTCCCCGGTTCTCCAAAGCTGCCTGTGAGAACCCAGAGAGGAGACAGGCCAAACTGAACATGCTCCTGCATCATTCCCCAGAAGCAATGGTAAAACTTCTCCTTTGAATCTGTTTCATCTTTTGTGTCTTTAAGATACTATTTTTGAGGGGCTGGTGCTGTGGTACAGTGGGTTAAGCCTCTGCCTGTGGCATGGGCATCCCACATGGGTGCCGGTTTGTGTCCCATCTGCTCCTCTTCTGGTTCAGCTCTCTGCTGTGGGCCGGGAGGGCAGTGGAGGATGACCCAAGTGCTTGGGCCCCAGTACCCACTTGGGAGACCAGGAAGAAGCATCTGGCACCTGACTTTGGATCTGCCAAGCTCCAGTCCTTTCTGTCTTTTGGGGAGCAAACCAGCAGAAAGGCCACCTTTCACTCTGTCTCTCCTTCTGTCTGTAACTCTACCTCTCCAATAAATGTAAATAAAATAAAATCTTTAAAGATATTTGAATGAAGAATTCCTTAGAAAAGGGAGAACTAACAGGGTGCAGCAAGCTATGTGCTTATGATGAAATGAATTAGTACATATATTTTTGGAACATTTTGTCAACTTCATTGACATTAAATTCATTTATTTATTCATATTAATATAAAAAAGATTCAATTTATTTCATAGGAACAATTCTAAGATAATCTTGTTCCCTCTTTCCTTGTCTCCCTCCTTCAATCCTTTCACTTTTAGAAATACTGATGTAATATGTAGAAAGACAAAATGTACTAAATTTTAATGGAAAATCATTACATATGAAATGAAAATGGTTATAATGCTATTGAATCCATATCTACCATCTTCTTATGTTCCACTGCTTGAAAGAAATACTGCATTTAGAAAACAAATTATCTAACTTTCCTACTCTGATGTTACAGATGCAGTACGATTTCTGCCAAGGAAGTGTTACATGCATTAAATGCCATCTCACATTTTTTCAAATAGTTTAAAAGAATGCAGCATGGTCAATATAATGAAAAGTCTGTTCTATGCTTTACTTCTAATATTCAATAGCATATGTAATAATATATATGGAAAAATGTATAGGTGTTCTCCAAAATTTTATTAAACCAGTATTTGATGCAATTGCCATTATTAATGCACAGTGTTATTATATTAACAAATATGTACTCCTGAAATCACAGACTATTAGACTCCCTCTATCATGCATCTCCCCCACTGTATTGTCAGTGTTTGGTTTGCTTCAATGAGGTGATTTTAGAGAAATACTGAATAGCCAGAATTTGGGATTAAGGAGAGTGATCAAGAGGAGGAGGGAGACAGGGGTTGCAATATATTTATTAGGTTGCCTTAGAGACACCCCCCCGCCATGCTCCAAGGAGGAATAACTATGAAAAGCATGAGAAAAAAAAGCCATAAAATTCTTGAACTTATGTTTTAAAAAAAGTTTGCTAGCCTGAGGACAATAAAGGCAGGCTTGAGAAAATGAGCAAGGTTAAGTTTTAAAGAACACCTTACTGCCCAGTTACAACTCCAGTTAAGCTTCAGGAACTAAAAGTGGTGGAGATCTGTGTCAGCATCTTATCTGGGATCTTGGAAGGAAGGGGTGCCAAGTGCGCAGGGTTGTAAAGTATGTGTTCTTTATCAGTTGAAGAAATCCTCCTCTCTTCCTAGCTTAATGAGTGTCTTTATCTCGATCAACCCCTTACTTTTAATCACCCCCTTGGACTCACATCCAGTAATAGCTCAGAACAGAAGTCTGGCTAAGCCTGGTATCAAAGCACATCCAGGTTCTAGCTTTTTATGGAATATAAGCAGTTATATTCCTTCATTATGAAGTTAACTCTCAACCTGGCACATGTGAAGCATGTTAGCATTATTGGAATTAACTTTATTACAACTCCTTTTCAACACTGTAACTTTGAATTCCTTTTCTCCTGCCCCTCTTAACTATAACCCACCTCCATTTTTAAGGAAGAAATATTTCTTTACATAATTTCCTTATTGGTATTATAAGACAGACCTCAGTATTTTTTAATTTTGTTATTTTCTTTTAACTTGGAAGATAGATGGATGGAGAGATGATACATATAAAGATAGATAGGTAGGTAGGTAGGTAGGTAGATATAGTTAGTTAGCTTCCATTTGCTGGTGCACTCCTCAAATTTCCACAACAGCCAGGGCTAGGACAAACTGAAGTCAAGAGACTGGAACTAAATTCAGGTCTCTGAGGTGGGTGGCAGATTCTCAAGTACCTGTGTCATTACTTGCTGCCCTCCAGTGTACTCGTCTGCTACAGCAGGATCAGAAGCAGAGTAGCTGGACTAAGTGCACCCTACCACACAGAATGCAGGTATCTAAAGTAGTAACTTGACTGCTGTGCCAGATACCTCCCCACCCCAGTTATCATTAATCAAGAAAGATAGAGTGAAAAGGACCCCCACAACCATTTCATCATTTTAAAGTCAGAAACAATGATGTATGGTCCCATCACTCTGAATGTCTCAGATGTAAGTGGAGACCCACACAGTAAGAACTGGAGGAGAGAACTTCCACTTTGACCATGGCCTTGTCTAAATATGATCAGAGTCGGTGAACTCAGGGGGCTTCGATAGCCTTGGCAGCTCATGACAAGAGCCTAGGGTGATTACTGAGGCCATAAACAAGAGTGTCAATTTGTTAAGTCAACAACAGGAGTCACTGTGCACTTACTCCTCATGTAGGATCTCTGTCCTTAGTATGCTGTACATTGTGATTTAATGCTATAACTAGTACTCAAACAGTATTTTTCACTTTATGTTTCTGTGTGGGAGAAAACTGTTGAAATCTTTACTTAATGTATGCTAAACTGATCTTCTGTATATAAAGAGAATCAAAAATGAATCTTGATGTGAATGGAAGGGGAGAGGGAGTGGGAAAGGGGAGGGTTGCGGGTGGGAGGGACGTTATGGGGGGGAAGCCATTGTAATCCATAAGCTGTACTTTGGAAATTTATATTCATTAAATAAAAGTTAAAAAAAAGAACTGAATCTAGGAGGAGGCTTGTCTTTTATTTACTAAGGCCAAACCCTTTAATCTCCAAAGAGTATGGCTGAAGCTGTATAACAAGTAGGAACTTAATTTTCACCCAGACACAATGAAGCCTTTCTGTGGCTACTAGATAGGGTAGTACTGAGAAGTATATTAACTCTCAGAGGCTATGGCATCACAGTTATAAAAGATCTGACCTTGAGTTGAAATAACCAGTAATATAAAATCTGCTCGATTTTATCTGAGAACTGGAGCTCACACTCCAGTTTGCCTAAATTCCCCACTCTGTTAGAGCTTAGCAGTAAATTGGACATAGGAATATTCATCTACACTGCAATGGAGGCCTGAGGGAGGCTATAGGAACTTTCATTCTGCTATAATAGTAACTAATATGCATTGAGTACCCTTGTTATACCAGAAATGGTATTTAGTGACACACACACACATATATATTTCATGCAATGTAAGCTGTGTGCATGTGTGTGTGAATATGTATATGTAGCAAGGCATCAAACTCATATACATATAAAAGTCACTTAACGGAAAAGAGCATTAATGTAAAATAAACTGGACAAATACCAATCACAGGGTTAATAATAGACCCTACCTAGAAGCCATATGTTCTGGCCACAAAACCAATATTTTTCTATTACACTTTTTTCACTTATTCCCTACACTTTAACTAAAATAAGAAAGATCAATTACTAGTATGGTGTTCATATTATTTGCGATACTACTAGTCAGCATTTATGGAGATCTTGGTAGAGATTTCCTAAAGCCAGCACCTTGTCGGGCCAAAAGCAATAAAATAATGTACAATATCTAATGTTTTAATTACTTATACTAATTTGAAAAGCACAACGAGAGAGAGAAAGAGAGAGAGAGATCCTCCATCTGCTGGTTCACTCTCCAGGGGCTTGGCTGGGTCAGGTCACAGTTGGGAGCCTGGAACTTCATCTGCTTCTCCTAATAAGGGTATCAGGAACTCAACTAATTTCATCTGCTGCTTTCCAGGATGTACATTAGCAAGAATCTGGGTCAGAAGCAAAGTAGCTACAACTCTAACCAGGCACTTTGATATGGAATACCAGTGCCTTGTACAGTGGCTTAACCCATTATACCACAACATCTGCTCCAAGATATATAATATTTAAATAGCATTAAGTCCCAAATAAGGTTTTAAATACTTAATTTGAATTAAATAGATCTGTAATCTTCTGTACAGTAAAAACAATGATGTGGGTGCATTATTGTACTTTTATGAATAAGGAAACCAAGGCATAGAGGAATCTTTCTACAGCTGTGAGTCAGATTTAAGTCCAGGTAGTTGGTGGTAAGGCAACAAGAAACATCTCTCCAAAGGAAAGTGTTAGGCAGTCCCAAATGTCTCCAGTGGTTCTGGCTGGCTAGCACTCTTGGCTAAACCTCCCTATTTACTTTGATTTGGATAGAGATTTAGAGGCAGGTGTCCAGAAAAGACAGACCCAGAATAATTGGTTTACCCTAAGATACACAATCTTGGTGACTAGGAAAATCAGTCAAATTCAGGGCCGCACCCATAAGCACTTTTATTTTAAGTGTTTGTGCCAATAATCAATCTACTGCCATTTAGCTCTAAATTCACAGAAGTCCCCCGCCCAGGGTTCCCGGGTGCTTGCTGAGCAGGCTTCTGCTGCAGGAATGCTGGCTTTTCATTCCCCCAGCTCCTACAACAAGCTTGACTTCCCAAGTACCCAATTGCTGCAGCATATGTGGTATCCCCAGCCTCCAGCCTCTATAGTACATGTGACTTCCCCAGTACCCAGTTCCCTAAGATCACAATGTCCATCATTCATCATCCACTAGCTCCCCTTGGCACTTGTTTCAGGCAGTTTTTGAGCACATCTTCTCTGGGTATCTACTTCCCCGTGAACAATTGCCCCAAGAAGCCTACAGGGTGAATTTCCTGCAGGTTCTAGAGGGTACATTTCCCTCTAGATGAATGGCATCACAGCGATCTGTGTACCACTCAGGATCATGGGTTTGTACTCTGCAACAAGATCTGGACCCTGGCCTGGGCTGTATTTATATTATTTAGAGTTCTCATTTTTACTCCCTTCCTCTCTTACAGTTGGTAACTCTTTTATTAGATTTTCTCTGTTCAAATTAATGTGTGACTTATATCTCCTGATTAGACTAACACAATAGTCAAAAACTTTCTCCCTCATTGTGGAAGCACGTGGTGTTATTTATCAAGAAGTAAATAAAGCATCTCATTTTTCATATATGGAGAATACAAAAAGCTAGCAGATACTTTGAATCCCATGTCTAATATAAAATTCGAGTTTCTGCTAATCTTTAAATAATCTTTCTTTCCTTTACTTAATACACATGAAACAAATGATTTGGAATAGCATCCAAAACTTAATCCTTGACTATGGAATCAAATATAAGTAAAATGTTATGAAGTATTTTTCCATTCTCAGACTACAAATTAATCTTGGATTCTATGGCCAAAGCTCTTTGAAAGCTGTTTTGTTTTTTTCAATAACCAATTTCATAAGGATCTCATTTACCTCTCCAACTAAGAATACTGTAAAGCAATCAAGCCATTTTACCAGATCAATAATAACTAGATTGTCATCTTCTAATAAATATAACTCAGTAAGATTAAGATGCCACACATATCAGTGAAACTTACCTGATGAATTAAGTTTTGCACTGTGTTTGAGTTTAAATCTCCTTTGTTCAAAGTTAGCATTAATTGGAATGTGTAATAAAAAATTGTGTAAGATACTCAGAGAAAGAAAAAAAATGCTCAAAACAATATTTTTCTCAGCATCATAGGTGATAAGGTCCTCTTGAAAAATTGCACTTCTGAGGCCCTTGCCGTGGCACAGAGGGTTAATGCCCTGGCCTGAAGCACCAGCATCCCATATCGGCACTGGTTCGAGACCCAGATGCTCCACTTCTGATCCAGCTCTCTGCTATAGCTGGGGAAAGCAGTAGAAGATGGCCCAAGTCCTCGGGCCCCTGTACCCACATGGGAGACCTGGAAGAAGCTCCTAGCTCCAGATCAGCACAGCTCAGGCTGTTGCGGCCAACTGGGAAGTGAACCAACAGATGGAAGACCTCTCTCTTTCTCTCTCTGCCTCTCCTCTCTTTGTGTAACTCTTCCAAATAAAAATAAATAAATCCTTAAAAAAAAAAAAAAGAAAAATCACACTGCTGGGGTCTAAAAATTACATTAATGGAAATTGGAAGTCCATTTCTCAAGTACTGATATATGTGCAAAATTTAAATTACATCGTATTTGCACTTAGAAGTTAAAGAATAACATTCTTATGTTTAAATGTAATAATCCTAAGGGGAAACATTACTGTTGCTCACATTTTCAATCTTCCAATTTCAATCACTAAATAAGTGCTGTTTCCAATTAAGTTTAGTAATTCACTTTGTTCTGTGTGTTAACTCTGCTGTTACCATTCCACTTCTGAGCTAACTGAAAATTTGGTAAATATGATTGCTTCTATTTTCACATAAATGCATTTCATACAAACTCATTTCCACTATCACACAATTAATTCACCTTAAGCATTATAATCTATTATATTTGTGGATGATAGGCAGAAGAGATGGAACTTTCCTTTCTGATGGAACTAAATCCATTAGTGAAACTTCAAACTGTGTAGCTAAAAGGTCATTTTACTTCATTGTAATATGTGTTCTTGTTTTCCTAATCTTAGAATTCAATTGTAAAGTCAGCGTTTAAAGGAAAACTCTCCTAACAATGTTCAATAATGCTTCCTCTCCTCCGTTGCATGAGTTTCTGCTTTTTACATCTTCAACTGTTACACAAAGTTTAAATTGCACTAGATTTTATGTGGCCTTAGTGTTTTTTCAATTTAGTCTCTCAATAGACTGTTAATATATAATCACTGAAATATTTTTAAAATATAGGGAGAAGGCTTGTCTATTTATCAAAAAATTAGTTTTAAAAGCGATGTTTCAATTGAGATGCAAGATGCTGAAGACAATAGACTCAAAGAAGGTGTGGGGCTTCATCCATAAGAAAGCCTTGTGGCTCTTACAGCCCCCAGCTGACATGAAATCATAGACAGGTGGAAGAAGTTGATTTTTTTGAAGAGAACTTTGTATGCATGTTTTCCTTGGAGAACGTTGTGCTACATAAGTGAAACCCAGTGAGGGATTCTTTATGTGGCCTGCTCAGAAGATCTAATGTGTGACCATTGTGGAGTGTGTGCATTTGCTGAAACATAGTGGACTGAGACATTTTTCCTATAAAGCCTGCAGAATGAGAGATGGCATAATTAACTGCTTTGGCGACATAACCTGAATAATCACTGTTACTGTTGCATTAAAAATTAAAGTGATTCTCAAAGCTCATCATAGCAAATGTTTGCTTTCTGTGAATCAGAGGTAGGGACCCATAAGAGATTAAGAAAGCCTACAGGTGCTTTGATTTCTTCCGAACAGGGAAAGATAGTGTAAAGGAACTATGCGGGGTGACGAGCACAGGCTGAGCATGGTGCTGCAGGTGGATGGACAGGTGCTTTCCCCAAGTCACAGGACTTATTATCAGAAGAAAATCTCCAAACACCCCCAAAAGCATTCATGAGGGGAAATATCTTTCTCAGAATCCTTGCTAGGACAAGAAAGGATAAAGCAGATTAAGATACTGTCACTCAAGAAAGACCTTCAGGTCATTCTATCCCTTTGCTAACATCTTATTTGGACTCCAGTAGGGTTGGAAGCAAGAGCCAGGAGGAGGGCAGGAAAGGCCAGTGTGAAGGCAGAAGACAGTGACCATACCCCACTTGTTTTCCACAGACAGGTGCTTGTGGAAACTCTGCCCCAGCCAGAGGGGTCTGAATAAAGATTGAATGTTGACTAATATATTGGACTCGACAACCTATTTTCTGAATTGAGACTTCATCTTGTGTAGATAGTGACCTTAGGACTTCCTATTACCCAAGAGTAATGAACTTGTTGAAGTTTTCATCAAGCAGTGGAAGAAAAATTTTTCCCTTTGAATATATATGACATGGACACTGGAAAACAAAATCATGTGGCTTTTATGGTTAATTCCAGGAGCTGGACTTATTCAGTTCCTTGTTTTTTTATATAAATCTCAATTTTGATTCTGAGAGACACTGATTATAGGGGTGTATGGGAAAAAAGGAAGAAATAATTGGTTTATGTAAATTTACCTGTATTTAATGGCCAAAGAGTAAAGGGTATATGATGTTAGGATAAAGTGCATCAGGAAAGACAGCATTTATATTAATTCCAGACACAATGAGATAAAGGTTCAATGTTTTTACTTTGTGGTACTTTCATTAATGATCATAACTAACATACTTCGCACTTATTTTGTGCCAAACACTGTTCTGAGCACTTACCAGTAAGAATTTCCATAATGCTTTCATCAACACTATGAAGTAAGCCTTGCTATGATCCCATTGCAAAGAGAAAGTAATTGAGTCACAAACAAGGTAACCAGGAAATTAAGCTGGTACTAAGTGAAAGAAGTGAGTCTCGAGATGAAAGTCTTAACCAATATCCATGATAACTAAAGAGAAATAGAGGCAAAAAGGAGAGTACAGGTCCAACACAACACCCCTTCTCTGGCATAAGAAGCAAGCTCATATGTGGACAGTTACTTATGCACCCTCTGTTTCTCAGAAAGCTGCCTTTACTTGGTATTATGCTCAATTTTCACAGGCTATTTTATCTTGGCTGTGCAAAGAAGTAGTATTAGATCGAATACAGATACAAAAACAAGTTCAAATAATTGGGGATGCAAATTTCAGGAAAAATGAAATCGAGATACTCATCTTTCAGAATCAGTTTACTTTATCTAGAAATTGAGAATAAAATATGACCAATGGAGTACTTCTGACCAGAGCATAAATCTGTAACCGAGGACCCAGGGTCCTTAGCTAGCATGGATTAGGATTAATATCAGAATTTCGGGTTCTCTGTCCTGTATGCCACTTAGGAGTTAGGAGAATTGTAATATCACAACAACATGGAGATGTTGTAAGGATTACATTGGATAAGCACTTAAAGCTTAAGCTGTTCAGTAATGCTGGTAACTATATATAAGGGAATTTTCAACCAATATTTCAAAGTAGAGCCTTTACATCCTTTATTTAAAAAAATGTCCTTAGCATTCAACAAATACTTTTGAAAGTCCATGGAAAAATTAAGATAAATTTGGGTGTAAAAAATTTTAAAATTTATGTATTTATGCCTATTTTCAAAATTAAGATCATATTATAAGTCATTTTGCTTAATTATTTCAGCCAACAATATTCTGAGCATGTTTCCTACAAGATTCTTCAAAAAGTCACACTTTTGACTCATATTTCCCATTGTGTAGTAACATTATGTTCTTTTCCCTTTTCTTGATCCTCGTGCTTTTCTCTACTTTCCCAAGGCAACCAGGACTGTAAATAGGCTCTTAAAACCTGGACAGTTTTGTCTGACAAATCTGATTACGCCCAAATCAGTATTTTGTGTGCACACATATTTCTGGAGTGTCAGAGGTTTCTGAGAATGGTAGCCAGGTCCTTTCTAATAAAAAATCGCCTGGCTAAATAGTGAGTATGTTCTAATTCTCTCACTAAGCTCTGGGGATTACTCAGATATTCTGATGGACACTTCAGCTTTTGAACCCCCAAGACTTACAGGACTGCTTGAGCAATAGTTAAACATTAAATACTTGCAAATGTTTCTAAAATATTGCACTGATTTTCTGCAACTCAGTTAGAAACATCTGAAAAATGTCCTTTACCTTGTGAATGACTAGCAAATCAGAGAGCAAAAGAGCCAAATAGGACATTGTAGGTCATTGAGTATATACCAATTTTACATCTCAGGAAACCTAAAGACCATGAAGGTTAAGGGATTTGGTTGAAGTGACAGTGTGATGAGCAAGGCTTAATTCCTAGGTGGCACAAAAGTGCTTTTATATTTCTTGAAAGGAAAATGTCATCACTAATAATTTACATCAAAAAATGACTCCTTATTTTCTACTGTATTCCACTTCTTTATATGTGGGTAACAAAATAACATCCAGTCTATTCTTAAAAGTATTATATGTCCCCATAAGAAACAACTGATCCTATAATATTCAGAAAGCAACATTTCAGCTTCATGTGTTTATCACAAAAGATGACTGATAGGAAGGCTGTCAATGTTCTTGGAGAGAACTATAAACTATGCATTAACATAAGTCATATCTGAGGGTGGAAACGGGCTGTGACTCTGGTCAGTGCTGAGCCTGGAGAAAAGCCAAAGGAACAGCTTTGAATGGGAAATAATCCCTCCAACTTCTCCAATGGTAGCAAGTTATCTCTATGGTAGACAGTCCAGGTTGTTGAGCAGGAGTCACCACAGAGTAACACTCCCTGCATGGAAGAACACTGAGAGCCATGGGCTTCATAGCAAATATGTCGGAAGGGTAAGTAAGGGCTTGTGTGTTTTTGGCTATTATTCTACTGTTAACAGAAAGGCCTAAGTGTTCAAAGATTATAAATATCTAAACAAATTAAAAAAGATCAAAGGAAAAGTCTACTTATTGAAATACTAATAATGGAATCAATGTCTAAATTAGAATAAATGTCTAACTCAAGTAGTTTTATCTTATAAAGGGAAAATATGACATTAAGTTATAAAAAACTACAACTCTTCAAAAATTTCAAAATGTTATCTTTTAATTTCATTTTTCCACCAACCTTTTGAAGTTCCCTCATTCGTACTCTTGGGGAACCAAACCTAAATGACTCATCTAACCCAACTAAATTGATTAATTTGGGACATATTTCTAGTATTGAAAGACCTTAGAATGAAGCATTTCAATAAAATGCTTTATAGATACAATAAAGCTTCCTTCTGCAGAATCCTTGAAACATGACTCATTCAAGGTGACATGTTTTCAGAATAGAGGGATTACCTTTTAAGCGCCAAACACTTTGTGTATTTAACATTGACAGATAATTATTTTACAATATATTAAATTTTATGAGACCTTCCTCAAAAGCATATTGGACATAATGTAATTTTCATTGATGACCCAACTCATCATTCTGAATATTAATTATTATACTGTGCTGTAATAAAATTGTGTCTTTGAGACCCACAGAAAGGTATCCTCTCCAGTGCCCTTAGAATTACAGAATGTCAGAATCAAACATGGCTTGAGAGCTTGCCCAGCCTTCTCAATTACAGAGGAGGACACTAATGTCAAGAGAGGAGTGATGTGATTCAATTAAGAGGACACAAACAGCAGCACCCCAGGTCTCCTTACTTCTTACCAGAGTTCTTTCATTGAGTTCACACCTGTGCTTTCCATCAGTTCTTCTGCCTGCTTTTTTAGCTTTGCTGTCTTCTCCAAGGTTCTGTCCTATGCCTCCAGTTCACTCCTCTTGGTGATAAAGCTCCTCCTCCCCTAACGGTGGCCTTTGATGATGGAGATGGGGGGGGGGGGGTTAAAGGGAGTTGAGAGACAGCACTGCCATGTAAGAGGCCATGAGGAGCCCATGATCATCCAAGAGTGATGTCTGGAAGTCAGGTTCCATGGAATTCAGACATAAGTTAGGAGAGCAACCCAAAAGTCAGACAGCAGTCTGATCTAGCACCACAGTTAAGGTGTCTAACCAGATACTGGAGTCAAAGGTAAAAGGCCAAGGAGAGAAGGTGATATAGGAGCCAAAGAGTAAAGCAGGAGGAAATGAAAGAAGCAAGCCATGGGAAGCGATGTGAATTCCAATGACTAAAATAGCTGTACCTTTTTTAATCCCACTCCAGGGTTGACTATGTGTGAAAATAAGCACAGTGAAAGGGAAAGAGTTTGTTTGCTTTTTTGCAGCCCCTAACTACCCTAATATGAGCCTGACTCAGAAAGAGCTGATTAGATGGAACCATGGATAACAGACACTGGCTTTGAGGCTGAGCACTTTCTAATTGCTTACTTCCTGATAAACAGCTCTCCAGGGCTTTGCCTCTCCGAGATTCCAGAATAAATAAATTTCAGGTAGTCGTGTTACTTTATGCTTTGGATTCCATGTCAGTAATCAGATAACGCAACAGGCAAGTGTATTAAGAAGAGTGGGAAATGACATTTTAGAAGCCAGCTGCAGCCTGTTCTAGCAGGATGATAAATTTTCACTATCAGAAAGAATTGCCCTTTTGTTTAAAATGAGATGGAGGAGGATCCTGGGGGTAAATGATCTGTCCATAGTGACACAATGTCAAGACCATTGTCTCTGATTAACATGATCAAGTATTAGAGCCTGGTCTGCCAAGTGGTGGTCGCAGGTCAGGTTAGCATCACCTCGGAGGAGAATATCTCCCATGGGGTGGACCATGGATATTCTGTGAATCTCCCTTCCTCTCTCTACTGTAAGCTAAGGGAAGCATTGCCTTGCTGCATAGTCTGGAAGACAAATTGATATTCTCTGCAGGAACAGACAGGATGATTCATGCTGTGTGGTACATAATTAAGGTCTGTGAACTCAAAATGAGCAAACCAGGATGCTTGCAATCTTTGTAGAGGAGTGGCTCAAGAGGGCAGCGATACCTTATTCTTTACTTTAATCCCTTTTAGGTGGCAGAGTTTGACTTCTCTGAGATAAGGAAGCTTGCCCAGAATAGAAATTCTTTCTAAATTTTTTCTCCCTTGCTTTTGATCTCTCATTTCCATCGTGACAAAATATGTATATAAATGAATTTTTATTTTACTGCCAAGAAATTAGGGTTTCCTCTCTTATCCTGTGCTCACTGAAATGTTCGTTCACTCCAAATAAATATTGAGGCCCTTTAACGTACTAAAGAACCAAGCACTTCAAAACCACGTATATTGAAACAATGTGCTTTTACTCCAATAAAAGTCCATAGTCTAGTTGGGGGAGACAGAGACATAAATAGGTTACATGGCACTAATCTGGCTATGTGTCCCTATAGGTAAAATGTAGGTTTCAGAATCCTTACCTCTTCAAGTATAAAACGATAATACCCATCTTGCCAAAGTTGTTGTGAGGGTGAAAGGATTAATGTGTGTGAATCATTGAGTAGTGTGATTGGCACATATTAGATATTTAACACACAGTAGGACATGATAGCACAAACTATCAGTGTTCTAACCAAGAAGTAATTGAGTCGTGGACACACAGGAAAGAAGAGAGCACTGTGGCTGATAGAAGTAGACGTGTTTGGTTTACGAAGTGAACATTTTTATGGCTGTCCAGCAAGTGCACATCCTTTCTCTGGCAACAGTATCTGATTTGCTTTCACAAGGTCCCCGTGTCTCCTCCTTAGTCCATGTGTTTCTAAGGAGTTTACTCCTGTGTCTCTCTCTCCATCTGTGTGTGTGTGTGTGTGTGTGTGTGTGTACTGGTTAAGTGGTATGGCAAACAGCCTTTTCAAGGCTTCAGTGAGGACTGGGCTTAAAAAGGAAGACTGCAGGCCGGCGCCCCGGCTCACTTGGCTAATCCTCTGCCAGTGCCCAGGTTCTAGTCCCGGTTGGGGCGCCGGATTCTGTCCCAGTTGTTCCTCTTCCAGTCCAGCTCTCTGCTGTGGCCTGGGAGGGCAGCAGAGGATGGCCCAAGTGCTTGGGCCCTGCACCCGCATGGGAGACCAGGAGGAAGCACCTGGCTCCTGCCTTCAGATTGGCGCAGCACTGGCCATAGCGGCCATTTGGTGGGTGAACCAACGGAAAGAAGACCTTTCTCTGTGTCTCTCTTGATAACTCTGCCTGTCAAAAACAACAACAACAACAAAAACAAAAACAAAGAGACTGCATGCTAAATGAGTGCTCTAAAAACTGGAAACGAGTATGGAGATCTTCCTTTTGTGAACTGTGCTCTGAGTTGATATACAAGTGAGAAGTTGGCTCTGGAGAGACAACGTAGGAAGCTGGGTCCCAAGTAAAAATGTTCCATGAGGAATTGTAAGGCAAGGACGGACTACTACTCCTCTGCTTTTAATTTATTTTCCTTTCTTTTTTAATATTTTATTTATTTGACAGGGAGAGTTACAGACAGTGAGAAGGAAAGTCTTCCTTCCGTTGGTTCACCCCCCAAATTGCCGCTGTGACCGGAGCTACACTGATCTGAAGCCAGGAGCCAGGTGCTTCTTCCTGGTCTCCCATGTAGGTGCAGGTACCCAAGCACTTGGGCCATCCTCCACTGCCTTCCCAGGCCACAGCAGAGAGTTGGACTGGAAGAGGAGCAACCAGGACCAGAAGCTGCGCCCATATAGGATGCCAGTGCCGCAGGCGGAGGATTAACCTACTGTGCCATGGCGCCGGCCCCAAATTGTTTGCCTTTCAATGCTGTAAATCCTTTCCATCTCTGAAAAGCTGTTATCATTTGTTTGACACATAAAGGTTTAGTGGTTCTGTTTTTCTGCGAAGTGAGGGAAGCACTGTCACAGATTGGAACTGCAGCAGCATTTTAGGGTTGACAAAATTATCCCGATCTAAACCAACACAATTGAGCAGGAGTTCAGAATGATGTGTGATCAACAGAATGTCAATTATATAAGGAAACTTCCCTACAGGATGAAATACTTATTTGAGCCAATTTAATCTACTTCTAAGGAAATGTTCTCCTAGCTAAAATTGTGGCTTTATTTTAGGTCCTCTTTGGGTTCACCAGGACTTTAAGTGATACATGGGTACATCCTGATTATTTCCCGCCCTGGTTCAGAAGCAGGAACATATGACTGCCAAACTGTGTGTGTGTGTGAGTGTGTGTGTTTTCGGGTGGGGTATTTTACAAGATTAGCAACTAATTTAGCATCAACTAAGTAGGTCATGATATTTCTGCCACAAAGTCACAGAAAGTTGTAGGAAGTACTCTGAAATTACTCTTACAGAATTTGGATGAAGAAACTGTTTAAGACAGAATGTAGCAGAAGACCAAGTATGTGTAATACCATATAAGCTCTCAAGATTAGAACTTCTTAAATTTTGAAGCTCATGTGACTGAAAGTGCAGATCCTGATTAGCAAGTCTATGAAAGAATTCAAGATTCTGCATATCTAACCAGCTTCATGGTGGTGCTGAGGCTGCTGGTGTCAATAGCAAGGCTAGTAACAAAATAGAACACTAAAGTTTATTAGATAAACTGACCTCATTAGATACAAAATACCTGAAACTTGGAGACTTTCTGGAAAAAAAATAATCTGTTTATGGAACATTGCATTGCCTACCTGAGCAGTTTCAGAGAAATTGGATTCCTAGAGCAAATTGATACCTAGGCAGGCTTTTGAGGCTGTGGTAGGCAGTGCATATTACCAAAAACTAAGGAGATTGTTGGAAAGTGCAATACCAAAGACTAGATAGAATTTACATAAGCAAGCAGCATTGATTCATGGAAAAATAAATAGAATATCAAGACTAAAAACTAGTAATTACTACAATTTGATGATTAAATCTATCAGGCAGTACTTTATCAGTCAATTCTTAATGTCGCAGCAACTCTCTGAGGTAGGAGCTATTATCTCTATTTTAGAGATGATTACACTAAGACTCAGAGAGGGCAAGTTATTTGTACAAAGTCCCACAGCTGTGGACAGCCATTTCAATACAGACAGCCTTGATCCACACTTAACAGTCACTATATACTCTGTGACACTAAAATAGCTTTTGCTTTGGAGATCAATATCTTTCTGTGATGAAGAACACAACAGGTACTGTGACTCCTAAAGCAACACTGAATACTGCAAACTTCTTCTTTCTTCTCCAAATATTACTTTACTATGTTCTCTTGGTTTTCAGGGCTTGGATTGACCTGGTTTCTATTTGTCTAGAATCACTTCCAGTTTTCTTTTTGGTTCTATTTTCCTTTCTCTGGTCTTTGAATGCTGTAGTTTCTGAAGCCCACACCAGAAGCTCTCGTGTTCTCACTGTGTAGTTTCTTGTAATAGCCAATGTCAACTAATGCTGTGATCATCTCCTCTACTTAGAAAACTCATCTCCATTCTCCTTTGAAATCAAGACCCATATATCCAATTCACATCTCCATTTGTATATTTGAATAACTAGGTTAAATGCAACAGATTTGAAACTAAGTTCAAGATTGCTGTCCTTATGGTCATAGTCTACAAAATATCTTTCAGCAAAGATTGCCATCTGTGGCCTTCTCATTTCCCCTTGAATTTATTATTTCAGATCATACTCCAAATTTCCAATTGCTAATATTTTCATCTCTTTGTCTGCAGGTTCTCCATGGCATCTGAAATCTACTGTCCTACCCAACATGATGAAAGGAAGGGATGGATAATTGAGGCTTGCTAGTCAAATAATGACTGAGAGGAGACAAGTTGAGGGATAAACACCCCAGACTCCTCTCCCTTTGGGTAGGATACCTCAGAGACATGTGTTCCATGATGGTTTCTAGCTTTCTCAAAAGGCCCAGTCCCTGTATTCCACAGTAAATTATTTGATAATATACATTTGAATAAATAGACACACACATAAATTTTTGCATATTTGTGGGGTACTATGTGATGTTTGTTCCATGTATACATTGTATAATGTCCAGTCAGGGTAAATATATTCGTTCTCTCAAGCACTTTTAACAAATCTTTACAGTAAAAGTATCAAAAACCCTATCTTCTAGATTTTTTAAGAGTAGAATATACAGTATAGATAAAGTAGAATATATTGTTCTCCTCCCCTTCTCCATCTTACTTCCTTCCTCCCTGACATTTCCTGGAATTAACCCCCAAATCAATCATTCACACTTAAATGTGTTTTGAGATCAGTTCTGGAGACAGTACCAAGACCTATCCTCCTCTTGTTTTCTTCATTCCATTCTCAATGAATGTGAGCACCTTCCATGTAATTTTACTGGCTAAAACCCCAAGTCATATTTGACAACTTCCACACTGCTATATTCCATATCCATTGTTACTAAGTCCTGCAAATTCTATCCATCCACAAATAGCTTCAAATCATCCACCTCTCCATCTCTTCTACCTTCCTCTAATCATTACCTACCTACCTAGTCCAATCAATATCATCTTTTTCCTGAAAAAAAAAAAAAGCTTCTAACTGGTCTTTCACCCCACTCCTGCCCCATCAAATCAGCAAGAATATAATGCAAACCTGCCCATGCTATACTTTCTAAGTACCTTCTAAACTCTCTCAGTGGCTTTCACACTAGCAATATACAAGTTCAGCCTGTGAAAACAATGGATTCATTTTACCTTTGTAACCTTCATGTTGCAGCAAACCATCTTGTACACCTGGGGCTTCATCAGCTCTGAGCCTTAAGCTAGTGCTTTTGTGTTTTCAACTTCACTCCAAGCCACTACTGAGGCTTTAAAACAATTTATTTGAGCAAAGTCAGAATTTAATTTTAATGAAATGGGCGTGAGTGTTATCTTGTGAGAACTTCTGGTTATGACTGCTTCATATTTTAAAAAATTGCTATAAGAAAATATCACAACCAAAAAGAGTTTGAAAACAGGTATGTTAAAAATATCATGTTCTAAGGAAAACAAATCTGTAAGGTTTAATTACAATGAAGTCTATCTAATGTATTTATTAAACACTAAATAGTTGTAAATGGGCATTTTGCAGTTGATGTATATAGACTGCACAGCCAATGTCAATACACTGGAATGAGGACCTTGAGAATGACTGGAGAACAAAAAGTGTCCCCGAATTTTCATTCACTAGCAGAAAGTATGCATGCACTTTTTTTGCCTATTTATTGGATAAGGAGAGTAGTTAGCTATGATGTACCTGTGACTATACAGACATAGAGAAGGGATGAATTTAAACCTCCTTAAATGTGGGGAAAGAAACTGAGCTTCAGAACCTTTTTGTCTTACCAACTAGGAACCAAAATCTCATCAGAACTCAGGTCTTCAGGGTCCTCAGCCAGCAAAGAGAAGGTTTGTACACAATGCATGGTCAAAGATGTGATTCATCGTTGTGAGCATGGCCCATGAGATTCCACTTTCCATAGACCAGGAAACCTCTGGCCCAGATCACCTCTGTCCCCAGGGCCTCCAACTGTGGCACTAAGGCAGGTCATTACCGAATCCCTGACTCCAGATAGATTATACTTTACATGCAAATGAAATAAATTAGTTATATTTTTAAATGAGGAGGTAGACTAGGGGTCTGATAAATGGGAAAAAAAGGCAAATGGTCTAGACAGTTTGGGAGAAAATGAAAGAACTTAACAACTAAGTAGATACAAAGAATACAAAAAAAGGAAGAAAGTAAAAAGAGGCATACAGGAAGAATCTAAGACTTGTAGACTTGGAAGAAAGTTGATAGCAGTGACCAAAATGGGATCATCTGGGAAGGAGAGGCAGCCCAGGTCATAGGGTGAAAGGTCACTGGTTCAGTTTAAGTTAGCTTGGAAAATGACAATATATACATGTGGAGATTTCTTGCTGATGTGTTATTTGGGGGAAAAATCAGTGTTTTATATCACCCAACACAGTTTTATTTCCACTTGGAGTTAGAAAGAAAGTTTAGCAGCTACAGCAGGAGGGGTAAAGTTCTGAAAGAGATGCACAAATTGCAGGGAGAAAGTATTGATCGCAGTTTTTGTCATCTAAGCTGATAGCTGGAAAACCTGCACTATCTCCTCCTATATCCCAGCAGGAGAACAGAAGACAGCAGGCTGAAAGGGCTCACTCCTTTTTTTTTTTTCTTTTGCAGCAAAACTGACACAGCATAAAGCTGCTCCCTCAAGCTGCCCTGCTGTGATGACCAGGGCCGGGTGGCCAGCCTCCGGTATTACACCTCTTACCAGGGTTTCACACAGCTGGCTGCTGAACCTGAGAGACACCTTCAAAGAGGCTGCCTGGAGAGGTTGGTTTGAGCAAGAATAGGCATCTTTGGAAATGCATCGTTACAACTGCTGACATAGCTGAAGGAAGGCTGGCGGTCTTCCAGGCCACGGCTGCTGATGGGAAATTTTGTGAAAGAGTTGTGGAAAGGAGAAAATAAAGAATGAGTATAAGCCCAAATGAATTTAGGCTCAGATGTTAAGATCCACATGGATAAGAGGTTCATGAAAGGACTTTGACAAAACCCTGTTTTGTTTCCAGAAATGGATCTTCTGTGAAAAGCAGGCTCGCTACACAGAATTACTTCAGAGAATCGGAGAGACACACAGACCTTAAAGCTCACTCGCACACCAGCCCCACCTCCCAAGGAAACACAGCCCCCTCAAAGAAGAAATGGAAGCTAGAGAAGCCCTGTGTCCCGCTGGCACCAGTCCCATGTGCTGGCGCTAGTGGCAGGACCCAGGAGTACACTCTGAATTACAGTCATGGTGGACATGAAGTGCAAAATTGCACTAAGTCATGACAAATGTCTGCTCAATCGTAACACACATTTGAGAGGTAAGAATTGGAAATAGCTGTAATGAAATATTAGAACTGAGATAACATATTCCATATAAAATGGAATTAAGAACCAAAAACTAGGTCCATCAGAAATAGGTTTCACCCTGCAATGCTCCTTGTTTGTCTGCTCTTGTAGAGCTTCTGTTCTAACAATGAGTTCAGTCTGCCACTGCCCCATTTAGGCTCTGGCCCTGCCCCTAGCCACAAGGAACTCCTGCCTCACTACAAACTGTTCAGAAGGCAAGTCAGCCCTGTTTCTCTCTACCTGAAGCACACTTTTTCCAGTGCTGGGTTCTGACTCATGGCCTAGTTCTCTCCATCTGTGACTCTACTTCCTTGGCAGGCTCCTGACTCACACCACTGATGCCAACAACCGTACTTGCGCACGTCTATGCTGAGATATTGCTACCAACCTTTCATTCTGCATTCCACACCCTTACCACCATCTCAAATCTCTATATTGGCCAACTGGCTCTAATCAAGGCATCATTCCACTCTCTGAACCCTTTTCAAAACCTTGACTCCCCCAATTCCAAACTCAGCCTGTGTACTCAGATCACTTGCTGTCCATTTTTATTGTGGTTGGATGCCCACCCTGACTCTGCTGTCATTGGGGTTCATGTCCCAAATGAGATATGGACTTCGATCACTTTGTTTTGGCAGTACAAATTAAAAAAATAAGCCAAAAGTTAAGAAAGGGGCTTCTTTTAGACATAATCACTACAAATAAGCCTAAGTATGAAGTCTAAAGTTGAGGAAATTCTATAATCCCTAGGTTCTGTTCAGGGCAGGCTACATTGTGCTACTCTGCCAACAAACTCACCTGGAAATCTCACTGTATTAACACAAGAAAAATTTATTTCTCCCTATTAGCATATATTTAATGATTGTGAGGTGTTGGAGCGTTGCTGTGGATTCGTTTCTGGGAGGAAGAGCATGGTGGGGGCAAGAGGCGCGGAGTCACCACACAGACCCCAGGAGTCGGGTGAAAGCAGGCCTGAGGCAAGCAGCCTGCAGACTCGTTTATTTCAATTGCTACAGCTGTTTATATAGCCAAGGCGGCCAATCTGAATCAGGTCAAGGGGCGGTCTATGCCCTAACCAATCATAGCTGTTGGCAGGCAGTTTTCAAAGCCATCCAATCACAGTCTGTTGCCAGTCAGGTTCTGCTGCCAGGCCGTTTCTGAAACCATCCAATACAGCGTGTTGTCAGTCAGGCTCTGTTGTCATGTGGTTTCTGAAGCCATCCAATCACGGCCTGTTGCCAGCTAGTTTGTTGTCAGTGGCCTTGTTGGCATGACCTTCTCACCTTCTCATTCCACCACAATGGAGAATCTAATCTTTGTAGGAACCAAGGACTCAGACTAAAGGAGGCTCTGATTTCTGGAAGCTTCTTCATAGAAGTACATGTCCTTGATTGCCTGGCAGATACAGAAACTGACAACCTACAGGGGACTTTCACCACATCAGCTTAGAACCTGTAACTTGTTCCTCTTTCAGTTCATTAGCTTGAAATAGACATAGGCTTCCTGCATATAGGTGAGAACGTAAGTAGCCCAAATTCTCCACGTGGCTGAGAGAAGAATTGGAAACTGGGAATGCTGTCACCTCCGGTTCACAAAATCTTGGTTTATGAAATTTTTGAATTTTTGCAATTATTGTGTTATTTAAAAGGCTAATGTACTCTCAATGCTTATCATATTTAGTTGATAATAAACAGTGATTCATAATAAAATAAGAAATGAATAGAAAGGACTAATAGAATGACGAATGATAGATAACAGAAGGTGTCAAAGAAAAGGGCTTTTTTACAATTTTATGTTTTCATTATGTTGTTTTATTTTGTGGCTTAAGGGAAATTTTTAATGTTGAATTTTTTAATTATTTGAGAGGCAGAGAAAAAGAAAGAATGGCCAAAAGAGAGTACTCCCATCTGCTGGTTCACCCCTCAAATACTCTCAATAGATCAAAGCCTGGTGTTCATAACTCAATCCCAGCCTCCCATATGAGGAGGTAGGGGGCAAAACTCAACTATCTGAGCAATCACACTGCCTTCTAGGATCTGTGTTACCAGGAAAATAGATTCAGCAACTGGATCTGAGAATCAAAGACAGGCACTCAGATACAGATGTGGTGTCTTAACTAACACCTTAACTGCTCATTTTATTAAATGTGTTTAATTGTGTGTGTGTAGTGAAACTAATCTAAAAATGGAACACTTACATATGTAATGGGATGTAGTAATCCAAAGCATAAAGTAGCAAGAATTTATTTTTAAAGGCTGCTTGTTAGTACTTTACTATGATAGCAGATTTGTAAATAGTAAAATCATATGTATCAGTTCTATATATACTTAATTTGTAATCATGCTTCTTTTACCATAGCCTAATTTACATATTAATCATGGCTGTAGTTTAGATTTTCTGTTAATATTTTAAATTCTCAATGTATTTGCTGAACACTCTGCCCAGAGTCCTCTAAAAACAATGAGAACAGAGAGCTTTTGAATTTCCCATGATAACTGCTTTCTCGTCTTGTTATATGTTGAAAAAAAGATTTGGGCTATTTACATTTAGCTTATAAGCACGGCTTTCATACACTTGAAAAGTCTACACAATAGAGTGGATGTCATTCTGTCCGTCTCATCTGCCTAAAGCCATGCAAGTAGCATGCAAGGACTGGAAAGTCTGAAAGTCTCATCACATCTCATGACATTACATCAGAGAAGCAACAGGAAATCAAAACATATCTCCTCTCTAATTCACAAAATGGGGTTTAATGGGCCATGTTTTCTCTACTGAAAATATCACAGAAGCGAAGCGCTCCAGTAAGATCTAATCCTCAACTCTGGAAGCCTGCAGTTTATAAAGCATCTGAAAACCTTCCCGGCCATTTCCATGTGCCTCTTCCCTAGCATGCTAAAGCCTAAGAAAGGATCATGCTTGACACCGGCTTCCTGTCCACAGCTGTGAGCATGCCCAGGCACATGGAAATCAGCCCTGTCTGTGGAGCACAGGGTACAGCAGTCCCTTTACCCACAGACGGATGTTCAAAGATCCCCACCTGATGCTTGAAGCTGTGGGAATCATTACATCCTGTGGTTTCTGCTGTACTTAAACCTTTGATAAATCTTCAGTGATGAGTCAGCAAACACTAATAATAAAAGCTACAATATATTGCAATAAAATTATATAAAACTTAGGAATTGTTTATTTCTGGAAGTTTTCATTTAATATTTTAGGCCATGGCTTACAGTGCAGAACTAAAATGTAGAAAATGAAAGATGGTTAAAGTTCAGCTTATCCCTGAAAGCTCATAAATGCTACTATTTCTTTGAAAAAATCAGTCTCATGTCAGTTGATAAAATCTTCACTGTCATTGTGGTGAAATTGAAGTGCCCTTTTAATATCACCTGTTTTTCTACAAGGAATAATTGCCAAAATTGTGTTATAAATTCCCCCCAAAATGTACTTAATAAGGATGCACTTAAACATAACAGAAAATATGTTATATTAATAACAATCTATGGATTTGCAAGAGAACTTAAAATTTTATTTGGTGTAGTGGAAGACAAAAAAATTAATTCTCTTGTCAATGATTTTTCTGGATATATTCTTTATTAGGGAACAACAAATACTTGTTAAAAAGAGGCTTCAGATGAGATGAAAATATGCTTCTAAAACAAAAATCAATTCATTAAATTGTATTATTTGAATAGATATCTGTCTTATAAACAAAAAAATTGAGGGTGAGAAATTATATGACTTGATCTAAAAATGATTTATAAATGGAGTAAGAAATAGAATTTTTTTTATTTGACTGGTAGAGTTGACTGGTAGAGTTATAGACAGTGAGAGGGAGAGACAGAGAGGTTTTCCTTCCGTTGGTTCATTCCCCAGATGGCCACAATGGCTGGAGCTAAGCCAATCCAAAGCCAGGAGCCAGGTGCTCCTTCCCAGTCTCCCATCCGGGTGCAGGTGCCCAAGGACTTGGGCCATCTTCTACTGCTTTCCCAGGCCACAGCAGAGAAGTGGATTGGAAGTGGAGCAGCCGGGATTAGAACCGGTGCCCGTATGGGATGCCGGCACTGCAGACAGAGGATTAACCTACCACGCCATGGCACTGGGCCCTAGAATGTTTTTTCTTTAAACATCAATTCAAATACCTGATTCAAGAATTTCTGGGGACTCATTTTCTTCTGGAGATCTGTAAGGAAATCTCATGTATGTGCCTGTTTTAAGAAGGTTCTAACTACAATTTGAAGAACATCTTTCTTGTTTTCATCAGAGGGCAGTCCTGATTCAGAAAGAGGAAAAGAAGAACTTCACTACGGAGAAAAATTGAAGCAGCTTTGTAAAGGGAGGGGTCACTATAGTATTTTGCTCTATGTGGATGTAAAGGAAAACTTCCCAAGGTTTGTTTTATTGCTAAACAAGGATAGAGATTTTCTTATGAGGTGCTGAAAGGTTTTAAAGTCGAAAACTAATGTGAAAAACAATAACTTCTGCCACCGAATGATTGTTATAAGGCTCAGCACCTTCAATAAAGAGATGCTCCTGTTCAATTTCTAGTCACATCAAATTCTCATTACAAGCAGCTAACTCCCATCTCTCCCTGAGCCACACTGTATCAAAAACAGCAGCTTTATGCATTAAGTTTTGCAACACACACTTACATCCCATATATCCCGGGTCACAAAGCAAATTCTTGGATTTTTTTTTTCATTCAATGAATATCAGAATTGGATGCCAAGTTTCAAGGAGATAAGAAACAAGGAAGTATTTGCAACCAAGGTGCCCTTGAAAATAAGAAAGGAATCCTATTGTTTTTAAAAAACAATTATCCAGTTCCCATGTGCTTCCATAATATATACTTTGATATACCAAAAAAAAGGATTTCTAAAAATTTCATTCAGAATCCATGAGGAGGAAAATTAAAGAAGCAAATGATACCTAGGCTAGAAAAACCAAAAGCCTACTTAATAATTTCTATGACATTCTCTCTTCCCATTTACTGGCAGATATTAGACAATTGCTATGTTTCTTTTCCTGAAGAGAGCATGAGATTAAAGACCAGTATGGTGGAAGTTTCCAGACTACTGTGGAAATCAAGATAAGAATGTGTAGAGACAAATAACAAATCCTAAAGCATCTTTAACTTTACTTGAATAGATGCCAATGGCTGTGCTCCCAAGAGGGCTTTGTCCTTTATAAGAAGCTCTGTTTAGCAAGGAGGAGTACTTCTAGTAGGCAGAAAGATGAACACTGCTTTGGAAAAGAAAAAGGTCAACTGATATGACAGAATGAAGGCAGGAATTTGTCAATTTTAAGTCAGTAAAGCTGAAAAAGTAAGGTAAAATTCAATTATATGAAAATGTGTTTTTTTTAGTTGAAGGGGGCAACATGTCCATTATCACACTGTGTCTATAGTTTGCTGTACCTTGGAATGTTGGCTTCATTTGAGGACTTACATTCAGATAACTAACCAAACAGTACATCCTTATCTATTTCTCATGAATAGATGGAAAGTGCACTCTAACAGAGACTAATAGAGGCGTTAAGTAACAGAGCTAGAAAAGAAACAGTGAAATTTGGCAGTGGAATGCCTTGTGATTTAAAATTAAATAAGGCCTATTTATAAGGTGATAGAGAGTAGAGATGGCCATAGAAAACAGGAATCCATTTTATACTTATATTGGATTTCATTCATCACTTCATATACATTAGACCCATGTACAGCGCAAAAATTTAAAAAGTCACAATGCATTCTTTAGTGCCTCCAAGGAAGAAATGAAGTCTATTTGCTCATCCTTGAGTTTGGGCTGGTATTTCGACTTGCTTTGGGTAATAGAGTAGAAGAAATAATATTTTGGCAGTTCTAAAAGTATGCCTCAAAAGAACTTGCAGTTTTTCGCAGACTTTTCCTTGTCTATGTCTTTCTCAGAACCTATCATTTCCATTTGAGCAAGCCCAGAGGCCAGCACTTTCTTCCAGAGCTTCTACAGGATGAGTGCTCATGGTCCAGTTATTGATATTATAGTGACATTTTAGAAACAGAACTCTCTGGAGCACATGGTGTAATATGCAATTCACCTGGGAATGTCAAGAAGGCTTGGATTAGAGGAGACTGGAGTGAGGACTTGAAATAGATTTGTAAGAAGATCAGGTGATGTATGTGGGAAATATTTCAGGCAAAGGGCATGGTAAAATTAGGTAGAAGTGAAATACAAAAGTATAAGCATGGAGATATGGGGATTTTTTAGTAGGAGAAAATAAGATTTTAGGGAATGGCAAGAAATGAGATGTGAATAAAAGACTTTGGATGCTTCCAGAAATACTTTGGGAAGAAGCTTATTGATATAGTTCTCAACTATTAGGTCACATTAAAATCAACTGGTGGTGTTAAGGATAGAGTTTTTGTGGGGCCAGCATTGTAGTATATTAGGTAAAGCTGCCACCTCTGAAGCTGTCATCCCACATGAGCACTGGTTTATGTCTCCATTGCTACAGTTCTGATCCTGCTACATGCCAATGGCCTGGGGAAGGCAGCAGAAGATGACCCAAGTGTTTGAGCTCCTGCCTTCAACAGGGAAGAAAAGAAGGTCTTGGACCTGGCACGCTGAGGAGTCAACCAGACGATAGAAGCTCTTGCTTCCCCCACACATACCACCACCACCTTTCTCTCCCTCTCTGTCTGTCTTTAAATCTGCTTTGGGGGCTGGCGCCATGGCTAACTAGGCTAATCCTCAGCCTGTGGTGCTGGTACTCTGAGTTCTAGTCCCGGTTGGGGCACCGGATTCTGTCCTGGTTGCTCCTCTTCTAGTCCAGCTCTCTGCTGTGGCCCGGGAGTGCAGTGGAGGATGGCCCCAGTGCTTGGGCCCTGCACCCGCATGGGAGACCAGGAGAAGCACCTGGCTCCTGGCTTCGGATTGGCGCAGCACACTGGCTGTACAGGCATTTTGGGGGGTGACCCAACGGAAGGAAGACCTTTCTCTCTGTCTCTCTCTCTCTCACTGTCTAACACTACCTGTCAAAAAAAAATTTGCTTTGGGGATTTGGCTTAGTAGGCTAGGCCTCCACCTGCAATGCTGGCATCCTATATGGGTACCAGTTCATGTCCCAGCTTCTCTTCTTCCAATCCAGCTGTTATGGACTGGGAGAGTAATGGGAGATGGCCCAATGCTAGGCCCTGGCACTCACATGGAAGATCTGGAAGAAGCTCCTGGATTCTGGCTTTGGGTCAGCCCAGCTCCGGCAGTTGGAGCCATTTAGGGAGTGAACCACTGATGGAAGACTTTCTCTTTCTCCCCCCCTCTTTGTCTATAACTCAAATAAATAAAATCTTTAAAAAAAATAAGCAAGCAGGTTTTTTTTTTTTTAATTGAGGTTTTTGAGTGTTCCATGAGTCATAAATTCTGATTCAATAACTCTTTGGTGGATCCATGATCCCTTCAATTTTTTTTTTTTTAATTTTGCTTTTTAACATGTGATCTTGGAGGGTCTGATGCAAGTTATTCATGGGCCACACTTTAAAAAACATCATTGTAGGCAATGGGAGGTCTCAAGTGTTTCAACAAAAAGAATGACTCTCAGGCATTCTCATATTATTTTCAGATAAGATTTAAGCATTTTCTGGATGTGGTTCGGTGAGTATTTTAAGGCACTCAGAAAAAGAAACAAAACCAAAATACCTCAACTAGTAAGGATAGACTATTAATATACATGATTATGATAGTAAGGATGAGGACCAATGTGTGGGATATTAGAAGAGTAAATTGCCAGGGAATTTTGTTGATTGAAAGAGTGTGTGGTGGGGTTAAGAGGATGTCCATGATGTCACCCGTATGAAATTACATCTGAGATATGTTGAAGGTGCCCAGGAAGCAAAGCTTTAGAAGTCAGAGACAGAGACTTTCAAGCCATTAGTAACTAGGTGGTAAATCAAACCATGGGTGAAGAACAGAGTTTCAGGGTAAATGAATTGAATGAGAAGGTACAGAGTCAAGGTCATAGCCCACTTGAACATCAGCACTTAAAAGACATGTAACAGATGATGAGTAGCTTACAGGGCAGGGAAGAAACTATCACAAAGTTAAAAACATGGCAAAAGTGATGTCACTGCACCAACAGATATCAGCATTACTCCAGGCAGAGTGCAATATGTGGTTGCCCTACTTAGGAATTAAAACGTGCCATTTAAAGTCTCCTGTGACCAGTGCCAGTCCAGCTTCATTAGGGTTTTGGGTGCAGAAGACTAAATTACTTGAGTATATGGAGAAGTTATCAGGAAGTAAAGACAGAATTCATGGAACTCTTTGAACAAAATGTAAAGTATGCAGAAAATAAGAAGGCAAATAAGTATATAACCACTTACACATTTTGATGAACAACTTTGAGTCTTCCTATCCATATATAATTTTAAATAAATAGAATCAAATAGGATTTGAATTATATTCATGTAATGAAATGACTATCACCCAACAATATAATCATCATGCATATTAATAGTCTATCATGGTTGAAAACATAGTCTATAAAAGCCATGAATCCTTTAGGCTTATTGAGCCTTATGTTCTCTGCTTCAACTATTCACTTCTTTTGAATGGCAACAGGAAAATCACCTCAAGTAAAATGTAAATGGGTAAGGCAATATGGTTCATAGGCTATCTTTTGCCAAACTCTTATCTACATAATATTTTCATGATTTCATATTGCTTTTGGATATTCCATAAATTATTTAACTTCAAGAAGTGTCTTAAGGTAAGGATCAAATGTTTCCAAATGTATGCATAGGAAAAATTCAAGATGGCTGAATAAGGAAAGGACATGCTGACTTTGATCAAGGGAAGATAACAGAGGAAAGGTGAAGTGGTTGCATTCCCAGGGGAGAGTTGGAGAGACATTTGCAATGGAAATTCTGCAAAAAGAGGAGAAAAGCCAAGGAGCATCATGGAGGATGCAAGCACACTGCTGTGAGCATGTACACTACCAACGACTCTCACGGATGGGGACAGCAGAAAATGCCATCTCCTGTGGGAAGGTGAGAGAAAATGGTGGCAGCCCATGTCATGGGTAATAGTGCCTGAGGGAGAACCTTACGGACCACACTGAATTTGAGTCTAGCTTGGAGTGCTGGCAGGGAGCAGGTTGCCCACCTAACTCTATGAAGGGGTAGTACATTTCTTTCTCCCCATCCCCTACCAAGGGAAGTAGGGAAGAAGTGCCATCTTAATGTGAGTAGAGGTTTTGGTGGCTCATGTGCATGCATATGACAAGGCATATTGGAGAGATTAATCCATGGTGCTCACTGATTTTGAGTTTGGCCTGAAGAGTTGGGAGGGGGCAGGTATCCACTTAGGACTATGCAGCACTCCCCTACTACCACTATACCACAGGTTCCTGGACTCAAACTCCAAGACACAGCACCCACAGTTAGCTAGCTATGGGAATGCCTCTGCTATCTCCCATGATTGGGCAGGCTCATGGTGGTGTGACTGCACAGGAGAGTGTGGGGGACAGCTGGGTCTCAGGGAGTTGTTGTGTCCAGCTAGAGGCTCAGAGTTCCCAAAATGCCTGGGGTAGGTCACCACAGATACCATGCTCACAAAGAAGACACACAGATCCTTTCCACAGTACATGTACCTGCATGAGTGGGATGTGTAGCCACTGTAGTGAGCTAACCCCAAGCATTGATCACCGTGGAAGAGAGGAGATGAGGCTGTGATCATGCCAGCCAACATGATCATACCCTCTCCACTACTGAAAACTTAGGAGATCTACTATGTCCAACATGGGTGTCACCCTGGTCTCTTGCCTCAGCCTTAAACAATGACCAGAGCTCCCTGGTCAAACCCAGCACACATGTCTGGATATGCACTGAAGGAAAAGGCACTCCATTAATACACAGAGACATATTTCAATGATAAAAGCCATCAGTAGAAAAAAACCAATAAATGTTTCTACAATACATAAGTGCAGAAATATAAGAAATATGAACAAGGAAGAAAATATGACTGCCCTAAAGGAACACAAAACACTTTGATATCAGGATGTAAAAAGAGACAGATAAAATCCATGAAAAAGAATTCAAAAGAATGATCATAAGGTTAATCAAAAACATACAGAAGCAAATACATGAGATAAGTAATCCATACATGACATGGATAAAAACTTTTGCCAAGGGATAGAGATACCGAAGAGAAAGTAAACTGAGATATTAGAAATTAACAATTCAATATGTCAAATGGAAATTACAATGGAAGCCTCAATAGCTAACTTGGTGAGGCAGAAGAAAGAATATGCAAAATAGAAGACAAATCCTTGGAAAAATCTCAGAAAAAAGGAAACACTAAAAATAGTGTTCAAGATTTATGGAAAATCATCAAATGGCTAAATATGTGTCTTACAAGTTCCTGAAGGTATGAAAAGAGAGAATGGATTACAAGGCTTATATAGTGAAATAACAGCAGAAAAATTCTCTAATTTGGAGAAAGATAGGGACATCTAAACATAGAAAGCACAAAGACCTCCTAATAGACATTATCAAAGAAAATCATCATAGCACCTTTTTGTCAAACTTTCAATAGCAAAAAATAAGGAAAACATTATAAAATGTGCACAACCAAAATACTAGATTACCTTCACAGATCCCCAATTAGACTAAGATTTTATTTAATATAAGAAACCCTACAAGTTAGGATGGAATGGGAGACATATTCCGAGTCCTAAAAGAAACAAAAACTGCCAACAAGAATATTGTGCCATGCAAAGCTCTCATTAATAAAAGGAAAGTGAAATAAAGACCACCCAAAAATAACCTAGAAATTCAAGGAATTTTTTGCCACTCATCCAGTCTTACAAAAAGTATTTAAGGATGTGGTACACACAGAAAAAGAGGATAGAAATGAAAATAACGTGAAGGCAGAAATTCTCCTAGCAAAATTACAGAGGAAATCCAAAGCAAACCATAGGAATATTTATGGAAAAATGGTAGGACCAAATTCATCACTTATCAATAACAACCTTGAGTCTAAATGGCCCTGTTCTCCAATTAAAAACTAGACTGGGTGGATTAAAAAACAAGATCAATCTATATGCTGCCTACAAGAAATGTAACAAATACACACAGACTAACAATGAAAGAATGAAAAAAGGTATTCCATGTTAATACAAAGGAAAAATTAGCAGGAATAGTCATTCAAGTATCAGAAAAAATATACTTTAAGACAAACTGTTAAAGAGACAAAAAAGTGCATTATGCAATGATTAAGGGAACAATTCAATGGGAAGATGTGACTATAGTAAATGTACATGCATCCAATGCAAGGTTGTAATGCTATTTAAAACAAAAGTCAGAGGCTGGGGCCAGGGCTGGCACTGTGGCACAGTATGATAAGTCTCCAGGTACAGCTCTGGCATTTCATATGGATGTCGGTTTGTGTCCCAGCTGCTCCTCTTCCAATCCAGCTCTCTGCTATGGCCTGGAAAAGTAGTAGAAGATGGCCCAAGTGCTTCGGCCCCTGTACCCACATAGGAGACCTGGAAGAAGCTCTTGGCTCCTGGCTTTGTATCAGCCCAGCTCCAGCCATTGCAGCAATTTGGGTAGTGAACCAGAAGATGAAAGAACTTTCTGTTCCTCCCTCTCTCTTACTGTAACTCTACATCTCAAAGAAATAAACAAAATCTTTAAAAAATTTAAAAAGTTAATGGATCTAAAGAGATACATAGGTTCCAAAACAATAATAATGGCAGACTTCAACACTGCACTTTCATCAATGGACAGATAAACTAGACAATAAATCAGCAAACAAAATACTAGCTAATCAAATCCAATAACAGAAAAGAAAAAAAATTCACCTGGATCAAGTGAGATTTATCGCTGGGTATGCAGGAATGGTTCAACATATGCAAATCAACAAATGTGATACATCATATTAACAAACTGAAAAACAAAAACCATAAGATTCTCAACAGGTGTAAAGAAATCATTTGATAATATACAACACCTTCATTAGAAACAACTCAGTAAATTTTGTATAGAAGGAACATTTCTCAACACAATCAAGACAATATATGATAAATCTCCATCATATTGAATGCAGAAAAATTGGAAGCATTTCCATTAAGATCTGGAACCAGACAAGGATGTACACTTTCACCACTGCTATTCAATATAGTTATGGAAGTTTTAGCCAGAGCTATTAGGCAGAAAAAGAAAGCAAAGGGATATAAATTGGAAAGTAGGAAGGCAAATTATCCCTGCTTGCAGATGAAATCATCCTATGTACAAGGGGAACCAAAAGACTCCATGAACAGATTATTGGAACTCTTAAGAGAGTTTGGCATAGTTACAGGATATAAAATCAACACACAAAAATCAATAGCATTTGCATACTTTGAGAATGCCATGGCTGAAAAGGAACTTATGAGATCACTATCATTCACAATAGCTATGAAAAACTTAAAAACCTTGTAATAAATTTAACCAATGATGAAAAAGACTGCTACAAAAAAATTACAAAACATTAAGGAAAGAAATAAAAGAAATACACAAACTCTGCCCTGTTCATAGACTGAAAAAATTAATATCAAAATATCTATCTTACTGAAAGCAATTAATTTACAGATTCAGTTCCATTCCAACCAAAATAATGACATTCTTCTCAGATCCAGAAAAAAAAAAGATGCTAAAATTTATATGGAAACACAAGAGACCACAAGCAGGTGAAGCAATCTTAAACAACAAAATCAAAGCCAGAGGCAACACAATACCAGATTTCAAGACATACTACCAGGCAGTTGTAATCAAAACAGCCTGGTACTGTCACAAAAACTGACATTTGAACCAATGGAATAGAATAGAAACTCTAGAAATTAATCTATGCATCTTTAGCCAACTATTCATTGCCAAATAAGCTGAAATCAATCCCTGGAGACAGTTCAGTCTCTTTGACAAATTGTGCTAGGAAAATTGAATCTACTCATGCACAGATATGAAACAAGACCTACACCTTATACCTTATACAAAAATCAATTCAAAATGGACCAAAGACCTAAACCTGTCAGACCAAAAAATTACTAGAGGAAACAATGGGGACACTCCACAGGACATTGGCACAGGAAGAGACTTCTTGTACCAGAACCCAGAAGTACAAGCAATCAAAGCCAAAATAGACAAATGGGATTACATTAAGCTAAGAACCTTCTGAATTTCTTTTTTTTTTTTTTTTACTTTTACTTAATGAATATAAATTTCCAAAGTACAGTTTATGGATTACAAGAACCTTCTGAATTTCAAAGGAAACACTCAACAAAGTGATTAGGCAACTGACAGAATGGGAGAAAATATTTGCAAACTATTCAGTGAATAAAAGATTAATATCCAGGATGTATGAAGAACTTAAGAAACTCAACAACAACAAAACAAACAACCCAATTAAGAAATGGGCAAAGGACTTGAACAGGCATTTTTCAAAGGATGAAATTCAAATGGTTAACAGACACATGAAAAAATGCTCAGGATCACTAGCCATCAGTGAAATACAAATCAAAACCACAAAGAGGTTTCACCTCAACCCGATTAGAATGGCTATCATCCAAAAATCAAAAAACAAATGCTGGTGAGGATGTGAGGGAAGAGGTACTTTTAATACACTGTTGATATGAATGTAAACTAGTACAACCAATATGGAAGAAAGCATGGAGATCCAACAGAAATCTGAATATAGACCTACCATATGACTCAGTCATCCCACTCCTGGGAATTCACCCAAAGGAAATGAAGTCATCATATAAAAGTGCACCTCTGTGTTTATTGCAGCCCAATTCACAATAGCTAAGATAAGGAATCAAGCCAGATGTCTGTCATCTGATGACAGGATAAAGAAAATATGTTTTTTTTTTTTTATGTATAATGGGATACTATTCAGCCATAAAAAATGAAATCCTGCCATTTGCAACAAAATGCATGTAACTTGAAACCATTTTGCTTAGTGAAGTAAGTCTCAAAAAGACAAATGTCATATGCCTTCTCTGATATGTGGCAGTTAATATAGATTACAAAATAATGTATAGGAATTCACCAGACATCTTGTGGTATGATTGTTGTTTTTGGCCCTTGTTTATACTCTTGTGGATCTGTGGATCTTGTGGATCTGGCCTTCCTATTTTTCATTTGTTGAATATTGTGGTTAGTGGTGAATTAAGTTTGTGATTATAAAGTGGATTAAAATTGTGTTTTTGTAAATGAAATACATTTTAAAAAGTAAAAATAAAAATAATTCAGGGCTTTAGAAGATGATAAGTGTGGTTTGAGTCCTGGCCTCTCATCCTCTGTTGCAACACCTTCAAGAAATTACTTCTGCGAAGATGCATTTTTTCATCTATGAAATAAGAACAAGTTTATTGTAAGCATTTCAAATAATATTTAAGAAATATTATCTGATATTGCACACATAAAGTATGTAATAAATGACAGCTAATAGCAAATATTTCCTTTTATGGTACTCATCAAACAATGTAGAAGACATTCAACAGATGGCTTGGGTAAATATTAACGCCAAAGCCAATGAGGGACGCTTCTGGCGCTCCTCCTCCATGTCCAACCACACCAGCTGCTTGCTGGAGAGTCTGGACCAGCTGGCGCTCAGGGTTGAGGCTTTGAAAGAAGCAGCCAGTGCTGCTGAGCAAAAGAAGGAAATTTTTCTGGAAATGATCCACAGTATCCATAATAGCCAGGACGTGAGGCAGATCAGCGATGGAGAAAGAGAATTAAATCTGACTGTGAACCCGCTTGATGGGACAAACCCTCACTGTTGGAGTTTCAGTAGAAACAATTAGAAATCCACAGCATCCAGAATCCCTAAAACATGCCACAAGGATTATTGAGGATGTGGTCAATAAGTTTCTAGATTATCTGGGAAATGTTCAGAGTCATTTAACGTCACTCTACAGTGCCTGCTCATCTGAGGTGCTACCAGGGCCAGTTGATCACAAATTTCAATCCATAGTAATCGGCTGTGCTCTTGAAGATCAGAAGAAAATTAAGAGAAGATTAGAAACAGTGAAAACTCTGACAAAGCTATCAAGCTATTAGAACATTTTAAAGGAATCGGTTCCAAAACTCTACAACAAAATGCTGAAAGCAGATTTAATTAGTCTTTAAACCTAAGAGCATTTACAAATAATGATGTAAAAATGGTAAGGTACTATTTTAAATGAAAACTAGTTCTTTGTGTTAGAGCTAACCACGCATTTGATACTGACAGTTGTTTCAGATGAGGAAAATATTTCCAGTGCCAGCAGTTTTGTGAATATCAATTAAAACCAGAACTATTTTAGTTATCTAGATTTTACATAGAATTCTTGTACTAGGATCTAGCATATTACTTATGTTTTTTTCTGTTCTATGTAAAGTATGGGGGGGTCAGTAAGCATTCTTCATGGGGCAAAGCACCACTTCTCTTTCCCAGGCTTTCTCTGTCAAGGAAACACTTGGGTACCTGGGGAATCTGCCTAGTCATGCTTTCCCCTTAGGCAACATACACACTTACTACACGCCTAGTGTTAGCACAGCGCTATGTTTAGAGGGACAAAAGGAATCACAAAATAAGAGTCTTTCCTTACATTTTCTCATTCAGTTTCTTTTTAAAGGCATCTATAATCAAATCATTTTGAACTTCTGTGCATCTCATAATATGTGGATAATATGTGGTTTGTGAACATGACATAAAATATGAGAGTCACTTGTAATTTCACCACTGTGAACAATACTATATACATTTCATCTTCTCTCAAATGGGTAACTTCTCTAAAATTACAATGTTGTAACTTGGCTTTTCCTTAAGCTAAATGCTGCTATAAGGTCTGTCTACTTGTCAACTTGAAAAGCTCTATTTCGTGCAGTCGTACAATTTACTTAACCTGTTCCCCTCTTATTGGACATTTAGGTTGTTTCCATTTTGCTGCCATTACTACAGTATATTTATGTATATAGAGATTCATCCTTCTTTTTTTATTTCCTTGGTATAAATTTCAGCAGTGGATTTATTGGGTCAAAGGGTATATACAGTTTCATAGCCTGACACATATTTCCAATTTTTTTGTATCAGTTCTATCAATTCATACTATCTTTAGTATTTAAAATGTAGCCATTTCACCGAAATCATTCCAACACTGAGCATTAAACTTTCTCTAACATTATATATATATAAATAAATAAAAGACACTCAAAATGTATGCATAAATATGTTTAAATAGCCACATATATTATCTTGGAAAAACAATACATATTCATCAAAAGGAGATTAATTAAATGATTTTTGGTGCACATAATTTATTTCAAAAATATTAAATGCAAAGTTAGACCACTAAGTACATTTTCATTCCTTCCCTGAATTATTTTTTTCCTAGCTCAAACTTTTCCCGCTTAGACCTTTCAATTTGGGATACATGTGGTCATGTATTTTGATTTGACAAAAGGGGTAGATAAAAGTGTTTAAGATTATAGTACAATACTGTTTAATCCAAAGAACTTCTTCAAATTCCTCCAGTTGTTACAGTAATGCTCTTTTTGGTCCAAGTCTAAAATTACACTTGGCATTTAGTTGTGATGTCTCCATCATTTTAATATGAAACCACTTCTCAGTCTTTGTGTTTGTGACCTTGACAACTTTTAGGACTCCTGCCCAGGTACTGTGATACTACAGGACCAATGATCCCACCGAATGCCCTGACCTTGGTTTCTGAACACTAGTCTCCAACAAAAGAAAATCATAGCTCCTTAAAGAAATAGCTGATTCCAGGCCTAGGGCAAAGGAAGTACAGGATGAACCTAAAATATATTCCAGAAAATATGGAAGTGCTTTAAAAAAGAATAGGTACATTCCAAAAGGCAATGTAAATGAGGCTCATAAAGGTCAAACCTGGGAACTATGACTAATCAAAATATACCTTGATTGTAATATATTAGAATCCTTACAATCACAGAAGGATTCACATCTCTGGACTAATATAAACAAATGAATGGATAAATAAATAGGTAAAGGAAAAGGGAAAATTTCCCCTTGCTATAAAATTCCACTAGTATCTATACATTAAGGAATGATTCAAACAGAAAAATCACTATTTGACAAACACCATAGTAATATTTGTTTCAGAAGAGAACCATCTGGTTGCTAAAATTAGTGCTAAAGGTATGATAAATAAGAGTATTTAAATAATCTATTTTTTTCCTCATAAGACAATTGCTAAGTACAAAGAAACATGGTGGGGATATCTAACAGACAACATCATCACCAAATGATCACAGTTAACACTTTCAGTAATGGAACAGATTAACATCAAGTACCTTCTGACATGGTATTCTACGAAGGTCACAACACCACTTTTGGTACCCTTACCCAAAATTCAAAGCTGATTTTTTTTTTTAATTTTTTGACAGACAGAGTGGACAGTGAGAGAGAGAGACAGAAAGATCTTCCTTTTTTTGCTGTTGGTTCACCCTCCAATGACCGCCGCGGCCAGCGCACCGCACTGATCTGATGGCAGGAGCCAGGTACTTATCCTGGTCTCCCATGGGGTGCAGGGCCCAAGCACTTGGGCCATCCTCCCCTGCACTCCCTGGCCACAGCAGAGAGCTGGCCTGGAAGAGGGGCAACCGGGACAGAATGCAGCGCCCTGACCGGGACTAGAACCCAGTGTGCGGGCGCCGCAAGGCGGAGGATTAGCCTAGTGAGCCACGGCACTGGCCAAAGCTGAATTTAAATATGAAAAAAACATCAGGGCAAACGTATTGAGTATCAATACACACACTGAGGTACATGCTTTCAGACTGTCCTTCATAGGTTCACGAAGAGATTCATTTAGGGAATTTTAAGAAGAAAAATCACAGGATGAGAGCTGTGCTTCAAGGAGATGGAGCTGACAGCAGAGGGTAGGATACCAAATGAAGGGGGTGGAAATGAAAACTATGCATGGCGCTGATGCCTGTAAGGGATCTATTACATTATTTCAGGCACATCGTCATAATCATCTCAACTAGGGTAATGGCTACAGAAGTGGAGGAGAGGAGAGTGAGCAGAGAAATAATATGAAGAATAATCAAAATGATTTTTCCACTCATTGGATGTGAAAGGAATGCAGAAGTACAGAATGAAAGGTACCTGGTTATTAAACTGGGCACCCAGGTGTGTGGACAGAAGGTGGGTCAGAAGGAGAGAGAAGGGAATCTGGTTTTCCAAAGATGTTTGATGTCTAACTGAGATTTCCTAACTGGAATGTCTAGCAGACATCATGAAAGGCATGGCTGCAGCCCAGGAAGGAAGGATAACACATCGGACAAATTGTGATTGGCACGGAACTGAGTTCAAGGAGAACACCTACGAAGGCATTCAGGGACACAAGTACTTCTCAGGTCAGAAGTTTCTGTGGCCCATGTGAATTTCTGTGTACACTGGAACTTTGCAAGGAACTAAAAAGAAATGCAAACCTCTTTTACTATCAGTTTCTAAGTACAAAAGCAATCAGACATGTACAAAATCATAAGTGACTAATTAAAAAGCAAAAGAGGATTTCTGTTTTCATCTGTGAATTCTGGTGGGCTTTAGGCAGAAGCAAAGATTATATACAGAAATTCCTATGGTTTCTGATAGTGACTCTGAGAGCCTAGTCAACCTCAGAGATGATCCACTCAATTACAGATTGTTATCTGATTCTGCACTCAAATATTTACATAGGGGTTAGCTGGGAAAGACAACGGAAGTCATTTAATATTCACTCCGTCTCTCAGCCTATTTTAAGAGCAGACTGAAGCTAAGAGTTTCAGTCTTCATTCCCTGTATAGTTTGGCAAGTGTTGCATGCTGAATAACTACACTGAAGTGGCATATGATCCTTTGCATAAATTTTAATACATAGGCAGCAACATAACGCAGGTTAACTCTGAGGATCGACAGAGTATCCAGGCAATCAACACACTGGGCCCAAGGGCATAACAGCCTTCACAGGAAATGAGGGTTGGGGCGCAAGTTGCTGATAGCTAACTGTAGCTCATTATGTTCCCACAGTCACCTCCTGGTGGCCAGAAGGGTTCTTGACTCTCCCCCTCAGTGATAAGGGGAGAAGATGAGGCTGAAAGAAGCAGAGCAGCTCAGTCTGCAGAAAGGGTAGGGTGAATGAGAAGTCGCCTTCATTTTAGGAAATGCATTAAAAGCTTTAGTAATATCTGCTGAAATAAGTTTGCTGCCGTTCAATATTTTTTCCTTACATCCAATACCTGTAATAGTGAAACAGATACCTATGTAATGAGAAAAGCAGAGACAAAAGGGCATATCCCTGACGCAAACACAGTGCTTGCCTTACATTACCACCGCCAAAGTAATCACATTCTTAAATCCTCCTCTAGCCAGAGCTCATTGCATACTCTAAGGCAGGCTTTTCATTATTGCTGTTTACTTATTTATTCTCCTGAAAACAACGAAAAAGCATTTCTAATTCAGGTACTCTCAAATTATACTCTACTTTTTTGCAGTTGAAATACGAACTTATGATACTGCTCACCTCAAACAACCATATTTTCAAAATAGATCCTCCAGGAGACTAGTTAGACTAGCAGGTTGAGGGAAGCTTCAGTTAAAGATTACGATTTTGAGATAAAATAGGATTGACTGTAAACTCAGCGCGGAATCTTTCCCCTCTCATTCTCTCCCGATTTTAGTTTGGTTCTGATTTTTCCTTTACCTCTCTCCTTTCCTCTTTTTCTATCTGTCACTGGGTAGAATTCTAAATTACAGGGAGAAGGCACAGCCCAAGCTTACCCAGCGCGTTTTTTTCTTCTGAAATCGTTTCTTGCAGTTTCAAGTTGGTTTCCAGCTCTGGGCTTCTTTTGTAAGACCTGAAACCTCATCACTTCTGGTGACTCACCCAGGTACAAAGTCTACTGCAGAACCACCTGAATGCTTGACTCATCCAGAAATCAGCGGGCTGGCATGGAACACTTCCCGTTTTCTCACATACAGGCAGGAATTAGAAAATGTGTAAGCAACAACCAAATGAAGAAATAAAAGATGTGGACCTTGGACTTTGTCGCTATTCACAAGGTTTCCTTTTTCTCTCTACTCAATATCAGGTAAATCCCTAAGTATTCTAAACAAGCTAATAAAAACTGGGCACTTAAATATGCAAATTAGATAAGGCAAATCTCTAAAATAAAAGGGGAGGATTTTTCCCCCCTTCATCACTGATGTATTGAAATCAGAAGGAATGTATTAACAATTCTGTTAGATAATTATAAACATACTTAACTGCTACTGAAGGAGATATTATTTGATAGGACACATTTCAATTTAGCACTTACTCAGGACTTAGACAGAATTTCTTCTCTGTTGAAAAACAGCCCAACAGATTTTATATATATACACACACACATATATATAGTTTTTTAACTTCTCAGTAGGTGGTAACTAGTAGCTTAAGAAACATTTTACAGGCATATGAACAAACTCATATGGTAATTGAAAAAGGATTATCATTAATACTTATAGGTCATAAAGACTTTTTCAAATGCAAATGTTATGATGAGACTAAAACTTAAAAAAATAAACTAAGTGTGACACTTAACTAAAATTGTTTAGATAAATGAGAGATCAGATTAAAGAATTATTTAATACCACATAATTTTTAGTTTGTATATTAGCATAGGTGGGAAAGACTGCATACATGTACCTACTTTTTGCCCCCCTCCCCCCACTGTCTGACAAATTCTAGTTGGCTACTGGATGCCAATAAGAAAAGGGCAAACTACACATTTTTCTTTAGTTAAATTTTGACCTTGTATTTGGAACAAGTAAAGGATAATTCTTGCCAATATTTGTTCCATTCTATAGCCTTCTGAAACAGAAAATATCTATCTCTTAGCAATGTCATAACCCTTTATTCCTATCACAGAAGTACTGCTTTCCTGATGAAATTAAAGGAAAAAAATTATTCTTACATAACCTTGAAAACCATCTGCCATGATGTTTTACAATATGCAAGAAAACTCAATAAGAAAAAAATTGTAGAAACAGAAGTTTCGGGTGTAATATCAGCATCTAAGAACTAGAAAAACAGACACAAAAATTAACACCAAAGGAACATGCAAAACTCCCTACCACTTCAAATAAGCATGGTTTACTGTTGCTAAAAAAAGAAAAAAAAAAAAAAACCTTCCTATTTTTAAATATATTTTTACTCCAAAAAGGAATGACTTATTTATTTGTGTTTATTAACAACCACATAGTGCTCCATTGTGTGCCAAATATGTTGTAAGTCCTTTCTGAATATGAAATCACTGGACTTGTATAAAAACAAACCTATGGAGGCAACACTGTTGACATACTTATTTTTACAGATGAGAGACACTGAGCAAAAAAGAATTGAAACTTGGGTAGTCTGTGATAGGATTTCTACCCTGAACACTACATTATGCTGGTAATTTTTTTCCTTTCTCTTCAGTGTAGTTATATAAAGATTTCTCTAACATATAGGTAATTCAAATATGATAATTATGTTCTAAGAAAATCAATTTCAATGTTAAAGCTATCATTAAAATCCAAATTAACATGTTAATAGCTCACTGGATATGTATCTTTTTTCTTGAAACCTTTCATATAAAACATAGGTCCACAGGTTTTCCTCCCACCACTGAGAGACTATTGTGATTTGATCCATTAAAAAATGTAAATATTTAACCCATGTCATTTCTCATACATACATTTTCTCTATATAGGAAATACATAGGTCTACATTTTTCTTTCCTTCTATGAAATATGATACATTGTTTTATTGGTTAGTGAAATACAAGGGTCAATGAGAATCATTCTTCTCCAAAATTTGTAGAAAGTAAAGAACAAATAAACCTTAGAAAAAATTCATTTGCATCTCCCTATAGAAAACTATGATGTACACTAAAGAAGTCACACTGTTTTTCAGTGTCTACAAACCAACAGAAAAGGACTAATATTGCTTCTTTATGTATTTTCTTTCATACCAAATAATTAACTGATTTTCAGTAACATTAATTACATGCTCTCTTGGTAAACAATGAAATCCCAGGAGCCACATTGCTTCTGAACACTCAAAAATTAGAGATCTCATTATACTTGATCCTAAAGCCACAGAAAATTTTCAGTACACTATGAAAATTAATTAGTAATTTACTGCAATTTTATCATTAGGAAGTAACAGAGCTAACATTTCTTAAAATTTCATGAACTGATGAGAGAGGGATAAAATACAAATTCTGAAGGTAAATTAATTTGTAACCAATTTGAGAGAGAAGGCTTAAAACTGTACATTTGACTAGAAGCCACATGAAGGCAGGATCTGAGTCGGTTCTGTTCTTGAAAGGAAACCTAACACACAGAAGACATTCCATGGTTAGGCCATTTAAACTATATTCAAAAGAAGAGAAAAAAAATACATTAGTGGCCGGCTCCATGGCTCACTTGGCTAATCCTCCACCTGCGGCGCTGGCACCCCAGGTTCTAGTACCGGTTGGGGCGCCGAGTACTAGTACAGGATGGCCAAGTCTTTCGGTCCCTGCACCCACATGGGAGACCAGGAGGAAGTACCTGGCTCCTGGCTTCGGATTGGCACAGTACTGGCCTTAGCGGTCATTAAGGGATGAACCAACGGAAGGAAGACCTTTGTCTGTCTGTCTATAATACTCTCTCTCTCTCTAACTCTGCCTGACCAAAAATAATAATAATAATAATACATTAGCAACTTTTAAATAGCCTAAAACATTTCAATATTTCTGCATATAAGTAAATGCTTTCAGGGGCCACAGATGAATTCTTAATCATTTATTTTACCATTCATAGCACAGGTGTACCACTCAACAACTAATGGTTAATGAATTTTACTTACCTTCTTCATTTCAGACCAAATTTATTTTTTTAAAAAAATTTATTTATTCATTTGAAAGTCAGAGTTACACAGAGAGGAGGGGCAGGGGGGGCAGAGAGAGAGCAAGCGAGAGGTCTTCCATCCACTGGTTCACTCCCCAGTTGGCCGCAACGGCTGGAGCTGCACTAATCTGAAGCAAGGAGCCAGGACCTTCCTCCATGTCTCCCACACTGTACAGAGGCCCAAGGACTTGGGTCATCTTCTACAGCTTTCCCAAGCCATAACAGAGAGCTGGATTTGAAGTGGAGCAGCCAGGTCTAGAACTGGCGCTCATATGGGATGCTGGCGCTTCAGGCCAGGGTGTTAACCTGCTGTGCCACAGCACTGGCCCCCCAAATTTCTCTTGCTACATTTCACCCACTCAACCCTTATCACCAAAAGAAGACATATGCTTTTCCTCTATGACAACCCAATATCCTTCATTATACTTTCTTTCTTACCTAAAAGTTAATCACATAATTACTCTCCTAGTTTTCTACCTGGCTCTTATTAAAAGTTTGCTTTTAACTAACTCCAACTTACCTACCCAGAGTTCCAGGAATCCTCACTCAGTCAGGGGCTGTTTCCCCAAAATAGAAGATCACAAAAGGGATATAAGTAGTAGAGGGGAAAAATGGGATTGGAGTCTTAGCATGCTCAACTGGAAATTCATATTATTCATAGTTCAGAAAAGCACCCAATTTACCTATCGCCTATTTTCCTTATTTTTCTCTTTCTTCTTTTTCTGATTTTTCAGTTTGATCACATACCTTCATATTTTTCACTCTAATCTAACTAAACTGAGAAATGTTTTAAATATTTTAAAATTATAAGTATTTAAGATATACAATATGATGTATTGGTATAGTATATAGAGTCAAATGATTACTACAGTCAAGCAAATTAACCTATCCATTATCTCCCACTTGATTTAAGAACATAAAAGAAGTTGGCTAATCATTATTCACATATACTGATTACCATTTATGTTTCAAGTAAGCCAATAATGGTTATATGTGCCTCAAATATGCCTAAGAATCTTTGTTATGAATTCTATTTAATAGTATTCTTATCACATGTACTCATCTTTATAAATTATTTCATAAATCATATAATTATTTCCTCACAATAAAAAATAAAAGATACCTATCTACAGATTGAAAACATTGTCCCAATAAGTGGAAATAAGCTTTATTTGAGGCCACAGTATCAATAAGGATGGTAGTTTTGCAAATGGAATGTTAAAGAGTTAATTTGAATCAGATTATTTCAAAAGTAGAGAGAATCAGATGGCTAAAGAAAACACACATCTCTATTTTAACCAAGTGATATTTTGGAAAACTATGTTGATAAATAGTACCTAATAGCATTTGATACACAAAAAGCACTTGGTAAATACTAATCTAATAGGTGAGTAAATGAATACACAAATGAATGAATGAAATACTTTTCAGATTTATACCGAGACTACTAAGTGTGTGAAGATTTAGCCATTTTTTACATTCCCAAGCTGTATGTTTCAGCTTCTTAGTCAACCAATTCTAAAAACTGTTTTTTTTGGATTGTCAGTATTAGCTTCCATGAATTTTATCTCTTGTTCTAAAGGCTTTCTGGTCTTTGACAACTGCACATCACACTAATCTGCTGGTGATTTCAATTAAGTCTAAAAAAGCAAATTACAGCTAACCTTTCCATTCTAACAAAGATAGTCTTCACACCAACCTCATTTGGCAAACTGGTTCACTCCCTCTACTCTACAATCCCCACCTGAAATATTCCTCAACCTCCTCTTTATCTGTTCCCTGACCTGGAATAGGTCAGCCTTCTATCTGTGCTTAGGGTCCTGTTCAAATCTCACCCTCCACCCAAGCCTGCCCACCCGGACACAGCCCAACATGATCAATCCTGCTTCATAATTTGGTGTCAGCATTTTCTATCTTTCATGCAGACATTATAATCAGGCCCTGCTAGCATTAAATGCTGTTTCCACAGTCACTTTCAGAATTACCTTGAACAAAGTGACTTGAAGGTTAGACACCAAATCCCCTGAGATACCTTGTTCTCATGACAACTTTTGTCCTGGCCTCACTAGGGACAGAAAAACCACCAATTCATCAACAAAATAGTTTTCAAAATTGTCAGGATTCAACAAAATATCCTCTTCTCAATAAAAGCTTCCCTGGCCAGTTTTGTCAAATTTAGCAAGATTTCTCATAGTCCCTTAATAACTAGTACATAATTCTCATACAGCACTTGCCACAACATGCCATTAAACCTTTGTTCATCTATACAGCAATTTCCTGCCTTCAGCTGCATAGTTCCCTGAACTAAGGCCAGTAACACTCATTGTGATCCACCATGATACCAGCTCCAGATGGGCAGGCTTCATTGAATGTTTGCTGTGTAGCTGGATGGGTGAATGAACAAATGCATGGATGAATGGAAATGTGGGTTTAGTAGAAATCAGAACACAGTTTCACTAAATATCATTCAGTGAGCACTGAGAGTCTCAAGCCATTCAACAAAACCCTGTTAATCCTTAATTTAGCTGAAACAGCTTTCAACTCTTATAAGGGTCAAAAGTAGAGAAATTTACTGTAGAAAATGGTTTCCCTTAGGAAGTGTTAGGCATAATATTTGGCTCTCAGTTCAGTCTGAAATCCCATTCAATCATAGTGCAACACAATCATGATGAAAGGCCAAACAAAAAGGGTAAAACAGAAAAAGAAAAAAGGATGACAGAGTTCCCACGGGACAGAAACAATAGGTAGGTCCTTTCGAGGAGAAAAACCAACACAAGAATCATCAAAATACTTCTCTAAGCTACAGAGGACTTTGAATATCTATTCTGATTTTACAGATGAGAATACCGAGGGCCACAGTGTATTATGAATTGACCAGTTATAATTAACTGAAAAAGCTTTGCTTCTATCACCTGCTTTCTCTCCTGCTATATCTCACTGCCTTTCCAAGATATTTTTATTGCTGCTGTCATGAACTTAAGAGCTCTACAACAAAAAAAAACAATGATATAAACACCACTGAGACCCTAATTTCTCATCAATAAGACAGAATGATCAGAATGAATAACTCACAGAGGTTCTGTCAATATTAAATGAGGTACCAATCATGAAGTGCTGAGGACAGTGATGGCATATTTGAAACACTCAACAAATGCTACTATTATTAGTTACATCACCTGGCTCAATCTCATGTTGTCTTCTTAATGCAGAAGCTGTGGTGAAACCAGATGTAGTATAAATGTGATAAAATCAATGCTGTGTCACAAAAATGAAGCTTAAAATAATTATATTTTATTATTAAATCTTTACTCCCAAATTTACCATGTTTTTCTCCTACCTAGTTGATCAAATAATTCAAGGTGCTGTGTGTAAAACCACATTCTGCATTCAGTTTACATAGAAGACATGGAACCCCTGTTTCTGCCCTTACAAGGATGTTATAAATAATCCAGGCTGTGGAGTGGGGGCTCTAATGCTTTTTAACTAACTTGGATATCATTTGTGATCTCTGATAATCCACATGTAATACAGCTGCATTCTCACCCAATGGGGTTAATTCATTTAACAAATATTTATTGAGCTTTTAATATGCACCAAGCATTTACTTGGTTCTGGGATATGGCACTGAATTAAGCAGGCAAAAATCCTTGATATAATAGAATTATATTCTAGTGGAGGAATGATCTAAAATAGAAAAAGACAGAAGTAAAAGCATGTATTCTTTGGAAATGCCATCTCCAAAGCCCAAAGTATAAACTGCCCTTACAGTTGAATTAAAGAGATTTTTTGAAAATAAAGTGTCTTTAACTTCATGCATTCTATCTAGTAAGATCTTAGATATGACTTCTTACATTGTGACCAATTGTTCTTCATGATCGCTTTGTAACTTCCTTATCTGCACCAAGGATTCCAAATGAGAACAATATAACAGCAATATCACATGAGAAAACCTATTGACAAGGAGAACAGTATTTGTAGGTAACTTAAAGTGAAAATATTAAAGCTGGAGCCTGCATTGTGGCATAGTGGGTTAAGCCACTACCTGCAATGCAAGCATTGCACATGGGTGCTGGTTCATGTCCCAGATGCTCTGCTTCTAATCCAGCTCCCTGCTACTAGCCTAGGAAAAGCAGTAGAAGATGGCCCATGTATTTGGGCCCTTGCCACCCATGTGGGAGACCCGGATGAAGTTCATGGCTTCAGCCTATGTCATCCGTAGCCTGTGTAGCCATTGAGGGGTGAAACAGCAGATATAAGACCTTTCTCTTTCACTCCTTCTCTTCATATAGATAAAAAATATTTTAAAAAGGAAATACTAAAGTTAAAAAATATAATATATGTAAACATTTCTCCAAGAGAAAGAAATGAAGAAACGTCATTTTTCAGACCCATTCATCCACCCTCTCCCTTACGCACCTTCCTCTCACTGCAGTTGTTAGTAAAATGGCACAGTCTTATCTGTGTCACAATCTTAGGCTCTACTCCCCAACCCGTGCTGCCATTTCTGGAAGCCAGGAGACCATATGGCCCAACCATTGGTGTCAATTCCACCCATCCCCTAATGAGATTTTCTGTTCCTACTTACCTGCCCGCTCCCTGGCAAAGGTTTACAAGGACCTGTTCCCAAACACGTGCTGTCTCTCCTGATCTCTGTCTTTTAGGCTCTCCTCCTCTCTCACCCTTCCCCACCTGATCGGGCTTCCCACATCCCAACAATAAACCTTTGCTCTAACTCCAGTGTTTGGTGTATTTTGTGGCAGCTTTACAGCAGTGTCTTAATTTAGACCCTTTAGATCAAAAGATCTGTAGATGTAGTCTCATTCAATGGTTTGTCCTGTAACACAGCACCCATCCATCTCTACCCACTGTAATAGAAATTTCAGAATCAAGTCCACAATGCTTACAAAGAGTATTTCAAACATAATAGCATTTAGCAGCACCGGCAGAATATGCTATAGTTTCTATTTTAACATTCATGCTATTTGGAAATACTTTATTTAAAAAGATACAGGGGGCCGGCGCTGTGGCGCAGCGGGTTAAAGCCCTGGCCTGAAGCGCCGGGATCACATATGGGCACCGGTTCTAATCTCAGCTGCTCTACTTCCTATCCAGCTCTCTGCTATGGCCTGGGGAAGGAGGAGAAGATGGCCCAAGTGCTTGGGCCCCTGCACCCACATGGGAGACCAGGAAGAAGCTCCTGGCTCCTGGCTTTGGATCAGCGCAGCTCTGGCCGTTGCAACTATCAGGGGAGTGAACCAGCGAATGGAAGACTCTCTACCTCTCACTGTCTCTACCTCTCACTGTCTGTAACTCTTTCAAATAAATACACCTTTAAAAAAATAAAGATATAAAGAAACTGGTGATTTGTTTAATCAGCATGCAGAAACATGTACATATAGGCATATAAATATAAATTTGTACATTTATTGTAATTTTTATAGATATAAATGGGTGATTTGCAATAAGAGTAATGAATGTATAGAAACATACACATACATATAAAGCTAAATGGAGCAAATAATTTATAAACAATAAGATATATAATACTCTATTAAATGCCATATAGTCATTGATTTCTGAAATAATGTTACTGATTTTTTTCTACTTTTGTATTCATACCAAATTATGACTATAATTAGACTATACTGTGACCAGTTTTGGTGCTATTAACCACTTTTAAGTTTAATCTGCATGATTAACATTTTGTCTGTCACTTGCTTAAGCCTAGATAATTAACAAAACAACAAAATCAAGCCTTAGTGTATAATGTTTGCTATCTTTGTTTTCCTATCATGGCCAACTTCTAGGCACTGATATGAAATCTCTGAAGGCAAAGCTGGGAAGAGATAGAGTGGTTTGTCACTGAGATTTTCATGGCATTTTATTATTTATGTCTAACTCTATGATCATCATTACGGGCAATATTAAACCACATGACGCAAATGGGAAGAGAAAGCAAAAGCAATTCATGGAGACATGGGTTAAGGTGGAAATCAGCATAGCCAGACTAAGTCTCAAGTGTAGCATTTATCAGTCACAAGAATATTAGCATTTAGTTTATTCTTCACTGCTAATTTTCTCATTTGCAAAATATTGGTACCCATCTCCAGAACAGAGTTTGTTTTTGTATGTGGAAGACAACAGTGCTTTGAACTTCGTAATTGTTGTCTTTGTATGCAATCACTCTAATTAGAAATCACCGATTTCTGGCTATTCACCAGCGCTGTCCTCTACTTGTGAAGGTCTCGCAGACCCTTGTTTTAGGAAATTTCCAAAACTTGCTGTTAAATTTGTAAAAACTAGAGAGAGACTCCAGAAAGAGAGATGCTATAACATAACAAACCCATGATGTTGCATAACAATTTACATCAATAAACTGTTTCCTGCTACCCTTTGCTATTGATTAGTAAAGGAAAAAATTTACTACTGGAAGAAAATCACAGGTTACACTCAACATTCTGAGGGAACAGATCAAACAGTGTGAACACCAAAATGAGGATCAGAGGACCACAGTAAAAAATGTCTGCTACACACACAAGGATGTCTGTTTTGTGAACAACCAAGAATTGAGCATATGATGACATCAGGACAAAAAGGATGATGAATCCACCTCATTTCCATCAGTGGAAATTATTTCAACTAGATAGAAACAAACACACTCCATGGATTTCTTTAACGATCCTTAAACAGGTAAGGATGAGACTGGACTTTTTGACAGTATAACCTCTCCTAAAGGTATAACTTACCTCTTATTCTTAGGTGCTGAATTAGTTTCCTACGGCTGCTTAACAAAATATTTTATACCAGGTGCCCTAAACAAAAGAAATTTATCATCTCACAGTTCTGGAAGCTAGAAATCCAAGATAAGATGTTGGTAGGTTTGTCTTTTCCTATGACTTCTCTCCTTGGCTTACCGTTAGCTGTTTTCTCCCTGTGTCCTCCAGGGTCTTTCCTCTGGGAGCACAGACATCTTACCCTCTCTGTGCAAATTTCCTCATCCTCTGAGGACGCCTGTCAAATTGGATAGAGCCCACATAATGGTCCATTTTGATTCAATCACTCCAAAGGACATCTCCAAATACTGTGACATTCTGAGGTACTGAGGGTTAAGGCTTCACCTTACATATTTTGGGCTCATAATAGACGCATTTTTAGAAACGTTGCAGTAGCAATCAAGCTAGAATCATGCCTCACTTGTCGAGAACCTCTTTAAAGTGATTTACCCATCTTGACTTTTGACCCATTATATTTTCATGTGAAACCTCAACTCTCAGGGAGAAATCATAGCCCTCTTATATATAATTTCCTAGGAAATTTGTTGCCATGGCCTCCTGTAACTGGAAAGTAGTTATGTCTTATGTTTATCCTATTCCCTCAAAAAAGACAAACTCACAGATAATAAGTACAGTTTTGCTAAATTCAATTCATTTATTAAGATTTATTGAACCTCTAAAATAAAATCTATGTAGTATCTTTATTGATCAGGCCAACATTTAAATGAGAGAAGTGGGGAGGGCAGAAGACTTTAAATAGGAAAGCAAATAACTACAATCATATTCATTATGTGAATTATAAAATGTGACTAAATGCGGCCGGTGCCACAGCTCACTAGGCTAATCCTCCGCCTGGCGGCGCCGGCACACCCGGTTCTAGTCCCGGTCGGGTGCCGGATTCTGTCCCGGTTGCCCCTCTTCCAGGCCAGCTCTCTGCTGTGGACAGGGAGTGCAGTGGAGGATGGCTTAAGTGCTTGGGCTCTGTACCCCATGGGAGACCAGGATAAGTACCTGGCTCCTGCCATCGGATCAGCGCTGTGCACTGGCCACGGCGGCCGTTGGAGGGTGAACCAACAGCAAAGGAAGACCTTTCTCTCTGTCTCTC